>NW_027316278.1:1344466-1402107 GCF_026437365.1 Eucyclogobius newberryi | reverse complement strand
AATACTTTTTTCTTCCTTTTCAGAGGTAAAAAGTCTGAATTTAACATTTAAACTTCAACATGTGAAAGAGAATAAATCAATAAACAAATTAAACAAAGACTTTTATTTGATATTTCAGTTTTTCATTGTCCAAAGTGTTTGAACTAAAAACTCTGAAACTGTTGAGAATATTAAAGGTCACATGTGATAAGTGTTGTGCAACAGCCAGAACATGAGTTATGACATGTCCTCCATGTCCTGGACCATGTGACAAACCAGTCGCTTTTATCAACTGAAGTCTCGACAGGAACAAAGACGAAACAAATCACAAGTTTATGAAATAAAAGAAGAAAGAAAATCCTTTCGTCACAAACAGCAAAACAAAAGTGTTTCTCTTAGATTTGACATTGTCAGAGCAGAACCATGACTCTGGCACCAGCAGCCTCAGTCACCGTGACAACAGCAGTCTCAGTCACCGTGACAACAGCAGGTCTAAAACCTGAAGAACATCTAATGAGTCGTTTAATGTGTGACTGTTGTAAACGTGCGACTGAAACGTCTCAGTGAAACGTTGTCAGTTCTGGAGAAGCTCGTGTAAAACAATGAAGAGAATGAGACTGTTTTAGCTCCATTTTAAAGGAGACAAACTCAAATGATGAAAAGACCCCAAAAGAACAACCTGAGGGTCATTATTTCATCTCTAAAGACAGCACAGACTCCGCCCCTTTTTTGTTTTCTCGTGTTTCAGATTGAAACTTAAAGTTGGTGGAGCAGATTCTGTCAGAACTACATTTCCTGTGTTTTTGTCGAGTCATGTTTCAGTTAAAAACATAACATCAAGATTATAAGATACACAATTATGAATTAAGAGAGATTTGTTACATAAGAATGTGACGTTTAGCAGGAAGTTTCAGTCGAACTGGGCTTTATCTTTTCTTTTTAAATGTCTCAGATCGGGCCTGACTCGCATTTTGTTTTCCCATCTGTGTGATATGACACAGAAATAACACTAGAGGGCGCTGTTTTCACACAGGGGGGATGGGAGATACCAGGTGAAGGGCGAGGGGGGATGGGAGATACCAGGTGAAGGGCGAGGGGGGATGGGAGATACCAGGTGAAGGGCGAGGGGGATGGGAGACACCAGGTGAAGGACGAGGGGGGATGGGGGATGGGAGATACCAGGTGAAGGGCGAGGGGGATGGGAGACACCAGGTGAAGGGCGAGGGGGGATGGGAGACACCAGGTGAAGGGCGAAGGGGGATGGGAGACACCAGGTGAAGGGCGAGGGGGGATGGGAGACACCAGGTGAAGGACGAGGGGGGATGGGAGATACCAGGTGAAGGGCGAGGGGGGATGGGAGATACCAGGTGAAGGGCGAGGGGGATGGGAGACACCAGGTGAAGGACGAGGGGGGATGGGAGATACCAGGTGAAGGGCGAGGGGGATGGGAGACACCAGGTGAAGGGCGAGGGGGGATGGGAGACACCAGGTGAAGGGCGAAGGGGGATGGGAGACACCAGGTGAAGGGCGAGGGGGGATGGGAGACACCAGGTGAAGGGCGAGGGGGGATGGGAGATACCAGGTGAAGGGCGAGGGGGGATGGGAGACACCAGGTGAAGGGCGAGGGGGGGTGGGAGATACCAGGTGAAGGGCGAGGGGGGATGGGAGATACCAGGTGAAGGGCGAGGGGGATGGGAGACACCAGGTGAAGGACGAGGGGGGATGGGGGATGGGAGATACCAGGTGAAGGGCGAGGGGGGATGTGAGACACCAGGTGAAGGGCGAGGGGGGATGGGAGATACCAGGTGAAGGGCGAGGGGGGATGGGAGATACCAGGTGAAGGACGAGGGGGGATGTGAGACACCAGGTGAAGGGCGAGGGGGGATGGGAGATACCAGGTGAAGGGCGAGGGGGGATGGGAGATACCAGGTGAAGGGCAAGGGGGGATGGGAGATACCAGGTGAAGGGCGAGGGGGATGGGAGACACCAGGTGAAGGGCGAGGGGGGATGGGAGACACCAGGTGAGAGGCGAGGGGGGATGGGAGACACCAGGTGAAGGGCGAGGGGGGATGGGAGATACCAGGTGAAGGGCGAGGGGGGATAGGAGATACCAGGTGAAGGACGAGGGGGGATGGGAGACACCAGGTGAGAGGCGAGGGGGGATAGGAGACACCAGGTGAAGGACGAGGGGGGATGTGAGACACCAGGTGAAGGGCGAGGGGGGATGGGAGACACCAGGTGAAGGGCGAGGGGGGATGGGAGATACCAGGTGAAGGGCGAGGGGGGATGTGAGACACCAGGTGAAGGGCGAGGGGGGATGGGAGATACCAGGTGACGGACGAGGGGGGATGTGAGACACCAGGTGAAGGGCGAGGGGGGATGGGAGATACCAGGTGAAGGGCGAGGGGGGATGGGAGATACCAGGTGAAGGGCGAGGGGGGATGGGAGATACCAGGTGAAGGGCGAGGGGGGATGGGAGATACCAGGTGAAGGGCGAGGGGGGATGGGAGATACCAGGTGAAGGGCGAGGGGGGATGGGAGATACCAGGTGAAGGACGAGGGGGATGGGAGATACCAGGTGAAGGACGAGGGGGGATGTGAGACACCAGGTGAAGGGCGAGGGGGGATGGGAGATACCAGGTGAAGGGCGAGGGGGGATGGGAGATACCAGGTGAAGGGCGAGGGGGGATGGGAGATACCAGGTGAAGGGCAAGGGGGATGGGAGATACCAGGTGAAGGACGAGGGGGGATGTGAGACACCAGGTGAAGGGCGAGGGGGGATGGGAGACACCAGGTGAAGGGCGAGGGGGGATGGGAGATACCAGGTGAAGGACGAGGGGGGATGTGAGACACCAGGTGAAGGGCGAGGGGGGATGGGAGATACCAGGTGACGGACGAGGGGGGATGTGAGACACCAGGTGAAGGGCGAGGGGGGATGGGAGATACCAGGTGAAGGACGAGGGGGGATGGGAGACACCAGGTGAAGGGCGAGGGGGGATGGGAGATACCAGGTGAGAGGCGAGGGGGGATGGGAGACACCAGGTGAAGGGCGAGGGGGGATGGGAGACACCAGGTGAGAGGCGAGGGGGGATGGGAGACACCAGGTGAAGGGCGAGGGGGGATGGGAGATACCAGGTGAAGGGCGAGGGGGGATAGGAGATACCAGGTGAAGGACGAGGGGGATGGGAGATACCAGGTGAAGGGCGAGGGGGGATGGGAGACACCAGGTGAGAGGCGAGGGGGGATAGGAGACACCAGGTGAAGGACGAGGGGGGATGTGAGACACCAGGTGAAGGGCGAGGGGGGATGGGAGATACCAGGTGAAGGGCGAGGGGGGATGGGAGATACCAGGTGAAGGGCGAGGGGGGATGGGAGACACCAGGTGAAAGGCGAGGGGGGATGGGAGATACCAGGTGAAAGGCGAGGGGGGATAGGAGACACCAGGTGAAGGGCGAGGGGGGATGGGAGATACCAGGTGAAGGGCGAGGGGGGATGGGAGATACCAGGTGAAGGACGAGGGGGATGGGAGATACCAGGTGAAGGACGAGGGGGGATGGGAGATACCAGGTGAAGGGCGAGGGGGGATGGGAGATACCAGGTGAAGGGCGAGGGGGGATGGGAGATACCAGGTGAAGGGCGAGGGGGGATGTGAGACACCAGGTGAAGGGCAAGGGGGATGGGAGACACCAGGTGAAGGGCGAGGGGGGATGTGAGATACCAGGTGAAGGGCGAGGGGGGATGGGAGATACCAGGTGAAGGGCAAGGGGGATGGGAGATACCAGGTGAAGGACGAGGGGGGATGGGAGACACCAGGTGAAGGGCGAGGGGGGATGGGAGACACCAGGTGAAGGGCGAGGGGGGATGGGAGATACCAGGTGAAGGACGAGGGGGGATGTGAGACACCAGGTGAAGGGCGAGGGGGGATGGGAGATACCAGGTGACGGACGAGGGGGGATGTGAGACACCAGGTGAAGGGCGAGGGGGGATGGGAGATACCAGGTGAAGGACGAGGGGGGATGGGAGACACCAGGTGAAGGGCGAGGGGGGATGGGAGTCACCAGGTGAAGGACGAGGGGGGATGGGAGTCACCAGGTGAAGGGCGAGGGGGGATGGGAGACACCAGGTGAAGGGCGAGGGGGGATGGGAGATACCAGGTGAAGGGCGAGGGGGGATGGGAGATACCAGGTGAAGGACGAGGGGGGATGGGAGATACCAGGTGAAGGGCGAGGGGGATGGGAGACACCAGGTGAAGGGCGAGGGGGGATGTGAGACACCAGGTGAAGGGGGGATGGGAGACACCAGGTGAAGGACGAGGGGGGATGGGAGATACCAGGTGAAGGGCGAGGGGGATGGGAGACACCAGGTGAAGGGCGAGGGGGGATGGGAGACACCAGGTGAAGGGCGAGGGGGGATGGGAGATACCAGGTGAAAGGCGAGGGGGGATGGGAGATACCAGGTGAAAGGCGAGGGGGGATGGGAGACACCAGGTGAAGGACGAGGGGGGATGGGAGATACCAGGTGAAGGGCGAGGGGGATGGGAGACACCAGGTGAAGGACGAGGGGGGATGGGAGATACCAGGTGAAGGGCGAGGGGGATGGGAGACACCAGGTGAAGGGCGAGGGGGGATGGGAGATACCAGGTGAAGGGCGAGGGGGGATGGGAGACACCAGGTGAAGGGCGAGGGGGGATGGGAGACACCAGGTGAAGGGCGAGGGGGGAGGGGAGATACCAGGTGAAGGGCGAGGGGGGATGGGAGATACCAGGTGAAGGGCGAGGGGGGATGGGAGATACCAGGTGAAGGGCGAGGGGGGATGGGAGATACCAGGTGAAAGGCGAGGGGGGAGTGGTGGGGGGGTTTAATGAATGAAAATGTCTTATTGACAAAGGTTAAATTTGGCCACACACTAATGTCAACGCTGTGGCGTAGGAATCTCTCGTGGACACACAGCTCAGAGAGGGGGAGGGGGGCCATGCAATGATTATGACCCGTCCTCGAGTCGGCCCCGTCCTCGAGTCGGCCCCGTCCTCGAGTCGGCCCCGTCCTCGAGTCGGCCCCGTCCTCGAGTCGGCCCCGTCCTCGAGTCGGCCCCGTCCTCGAGTCGGCCCCGTCCTCGAGTCGGCCCCGTCTGTTCATCCAAGGAGAAGGATAGAGACTGTTCTCTAGCTAAAAACTGCAGGATATTTGAGGCCCCAGCAGCTGTGAGACGGTTAAAAGATCTGAAAAGTCGATGTTGCACGATATGGGACCTTTAATAACTGTGTTCACTTTCAGAATGCATTCACCCACAGGAGCCCGGGCTCCTGACCCCGGGCTCCTGACCCCGGGCTCCTGACCCCGGGCTCCTGACCCCGGGCTCCTGACCCCGGGCTCCTGACGTGGGTCAAATGCAGAGGACATTGGACCTTGACCACTCCAGCACGACCAGCAGTTTCAGTGTAATATCAGGCGTTGTCCATCAGGGGGCGCTCTGCATGTGGATGCAGCGTGGGGCCCTCAGCGCGGGGCCCTCAGCTCTGTGAGTGGATGCAGCGCGGGCAGCAGTGAAGAGTGTCGTGGATGAAGAGGTCACACTCCACACAGAAAACAGCGCCACACGATGGACACTCAAAGACCTGCGGGACAAGAGCACTTTGACTTCACTGCTACTTAAAACGAGTCAAAGTATAAAAGACTCACAGTTTTGTCGCGGAGCTCGCCCTGACATGACTCACAGAATCTAACACAAAACAACATCTTTAATATTTCATCTTTGACTTGAAAATGACCTGAGCGTTTCTGACCGTTCTCCCTGAAGCTCGTCCAGCGGCTTCTCTGAGAACGACTCCAGAGGAAAGAGATGATGGAACGAGCGCGCCAAGTGTGGCGCCGACACCAGGGTCAGACCTGAGGCAGAGTCGAGACATGAGGCAGAGTCGAGACATGAGGCAGAGTCGAGACATGAGGCAGAGTCAAGACAGTCAAGACATGAGGCAGAGTCGAGACATGAGGCAGAGTCGAGACATGAGGCAGAGTCAAGACAGTCAAGACATGAGGCAGAGTCGAGACATGAGGCAGAGTCGAGACATGAGGCAGAGTCGAGACATGAGGCAGAGTCGAGACATGAGGCAGAGTCAAGACAGTCAAGACATGAGGCAGAGTCGAGACATGAGGCAGAGTCGAGACATGAGGCAGAGTCGAGACATGAGGCAGAGTCGAGACATGAGGCAGAGTCAAGACAGTCAAGACATGAGGCAGAGTCGAGACATGAGGCAGAGTCGAGACATGAGGCAGAGTCGAGACATGAGGCAGAGGCAGAGTCGAGACATGAGGCAGAGTCGAGACATGAGGCAGAGTCGAGACATGAGGCAGAGTCGAGACATGAGGCAGAGTCGAGACATGAGGCAGAGTCGAGACATGAGGCAGAGTCGAGACATGAGGCAGAGTCGAGACATGAGGCAGAGTCGAGACATGAGGCAGAGTCAAGACATGAGGCAGAGTCAAGACCTGAGGCAGAGTCGAGACATGAGGCAGAGTCGAGACATGAGGCAGAGTCGAGACATGAGGCAGAGTCGAGACATGAGGCAGAGTCGAGACATGAGGCAGAGTCGAGACATGAGGCAGAGTCGAGACATGAGGCAGAGTCGAGACATGAGGCAGAGTCAAGACAGTCAAGACATGAGGCAGAGTCGAGACATGAGGCAGAGTCGAGACATGAGGCAGAGTCGAGACATGAGGCAGAGTCGAGACATGAGGCAGAGTCAAGACAGTCAAGACATGAGGCAGAGTCGAGACATGAGGCAGAGTCGAGACATGAGGCAGAGTCGAGACATGAGGCAGAGTCGAGACATGAGGAAGAGTCGAGACCTGAGGCAGAGTCGAGACCTGAGGCAGAGTCGAGACATGAGGCAGAGTCGAGACATGAGGCAGAGTCGAGACATGAGGCAGTCAAGACATGAGGCAGAGTCAAGACATGAGGCAGAGTCAAGACCTGAGGCAGAGTCGAGACATGAGGCAGAGTCGAGACATGAGGCAGAGTCGAGACATGAGGCAGAGTCGAGACATGAGGCAGAGTCGAGACATGAGGCAGAGTCGAGACATGAGGCAGAGTCGAGACATGAGGCAGAGTCAAGACAGTCAAGACATGAGGCAGAGTCGAGACATGAGGCAGAGTCGAGACATGAGGCAGAGTCGAGACATGAGGCAGAGTCGAGACATGAGGCAGAGTCAAGACAGTCAAGACATGAGGCAGAGTCGAGACATGAGGCAGAGTCGAGACATGAGGCAGAGTCGAGACATGAGGCAGACTCGAGACATGAGGCAGAGTCGAGACATGAGGAAGAGTCGAGACATGAGGAAGAGTCGAGACCTGAGGCAGAGTCGAGACATGAGGCAGAGTCGAGACATGAGGCAGAGTCGAGACATGAGGCAGTCAAGACATGAGGCAGAGTCAAGACATGAGGCAGAGTCAAGACCTGAGGCAGAGTCAAGACCTGAGGCAGAGTCAAGACCTGAGGCAGAGTCGAGACATGAGGCAGAGTCAAGACATGAGGCAGAGTCGAGACCTGAGGCAGAGTCGAGACATGAGGCAGAGTCGAGACATGAGGCAGAGTCGAGACATGAGGCAGAGTCGAGACATGAGGCAGAGTCGAGACATGAGGCAGAGTCGAGACATGAGGCAGAGTCGAGACATGAGGCAGAGTCGAGACATGAGGCAGAGTCAAGACAGTCAAGACATGAGGCAGAGTCGAGACATGAGGCAGAGTCGAGACATGAGGCAGAGTCGAGACATGAGGCAGAGTCGAGACCTGAGGCAGAGTCGAGACCTGAGGCAGAGTCGAGACATGAGGCAGAGTCGAGACATGAGGCAGAGTCGAGACATGAGGCAGAGTCGAGACATGAGGCAGAGTCGAGACATGAGGCAGAGTCGAGACATGAGGCAGAGTCGAGACATGAGGCAGAGTCGAGACATGAGGCAGAGTCGAGACATGAGGCAGAGTCGAGACATGAGGCAGAGTCGAGACATGAGGCAGAGTCGAGACATGAGGCAGAGTCGAGACATGAGGCAGAGTCGAGACATGAGGCAGAGTCGAGACATGAGGCAGAGTCGAGACATGAGGCAGAGTCGAGACATGAGGCAGAGTCGAGACATGAGGCAGAGTCGAGACATGAGGCAGAGTCGAGACATGAGGCAGAGTCGAGACATGAGGCAGAGTCGAGACATGAGGCAGAGTCGAGACATGAGGCAGAGTCGAGACATGAGGCAGAGTCGAGACATGAGGCAGAGTCGAGACATGAGGCAGAGTCGAGACATGAGGCAGAGTCGAGACATGAGGCAGAGTCGAGACATGAGGCAGAGTCGAGACATGAGGCAGAGTCAAGACAGTCTAAACATGAGGCAGAGTCAAGACAGTCAAGACATGAGGCAGAGTCGAGACATGAGGCAGAGTCGAGACATGAGGCAGAGTCGAGACATGAGGCAGAGTCGAGACATGAGGCAGAGTCGAGACATGAGGCAGAGTCAAGACCTGAGGCAGAGTCGAGACCTGAGGCAGAGTCGAGACATGAGGCAGAGTCGAGACATGAGGCAGAGTCGAGACCTGAGGCAGAGTCGAGACATGAGGCAGAGTCGAGACATGAGGCAGAGTCGAGACATGAGGCAGAGTCGAGACATGAGGCAGAGTCGAGACATGAGGCAGAGTCGAGACATGAGGCAGAGTCGAGACATGAGGCAGAGTCGAGACATGAGGCAGAGTCGAGACATGAGGCAGAGTCGAGACATGAGGCAGAGTCGAGACATGAGGCAGAGTCGAGACATGAGGCAGAGTCAAGACAGTCAAGACATGAGGCAGAGTCGAGACATGAGGCAGAGTCGAGACATGAGGCAGAGTCGAGACATGAGGCAGAGTCGAGACATGAGGCAGAGTCAAGACAGTCAAGACATGAGGCAGAGTCGAGACATGAGGCAGAGTCGAGACATGAGGCAGAGTCGAGACATGAGGCAGAGTCGAGACATGAGGCAGAGTCGAGACATGAGGCAGAGTCGAGACATGAGGAAGAGTCGAGACCTGAGGCAGAGTCGAGACCTGAGGCAGAGTCGAGACATGAGGCAGAGTCGAGACATGAGGCAGAGTCGAGACATGAGGCAGTCAAGACATGAGGCAGAGTCAAGACATGAGGCAGAGTCAAGACCTGAGGCAGAGTCGAGACATGAGGCAGAGTCGAGACATGAGGCAGAGTCGAGACATGAGGCAGAGTCAAGACAGTCAAGACATGAGGCAGAGTCGAGACATGAGGCAGAGTCGAGACATGAGGCAGAGTCAAGACAGTCAAGACATGAGGCAGAGTCGAGACATGAGGCAGAGTCGAGACATGAGGCAGAGTCGAGACATGAGGCAGAGTCGAGACATGAGGCAGAGTCAAGACAGTCAAGACATGAGGCAGAGTCGAGACATGAGGCAGAGTCGAGACATGAGGCAGAGTCGAGACATGAGGCAGAGTCGAGACATGAGGCAGAGTCGAGACATGAGGAAGAGTCGAGACATGAGGAAGAGTCGAGACCTGAGGCAGAGTCGAGACATGAGGCAGAGTCGAGACATGAGGCAGAGTCGAGACATGAGGCAGTCAAGACATGAGGCAGAGTCAAGACATGAGGCAGAGTCAAGACCTGAGGCAGAGTCGAGACATGAGGCAGAGTCGAGACATGAGGCAGAGTCAAGACAGTCAAGACATGAGGCAGAGTCGAGACATGAGGCAGAGTCGAGACATGAGGCAGAGTCGAGACATGAGGCAGAGTCGAGACATGAGGCAGAGTCAAGACAGTCAAGACATGAGGCAGAGTCGAGACATGAGGCAGAGTCGAGACATGAGGCAGAGTCGAGACATGAGGCAGACTCGAGACATGAGGCAGAGTCGAGACATGAGGAAGAGTCGAGACCTGAGGCAGAGTCGAGACCTGAGGCAGAGTCGAGACATGAGGCAGAGTCGAGACATGAGGCAGAGTCGAGACATGAGGCAGTCAAGACATGAGGCAGAGTCAAGACATGAGGCAGAGTCAAGACCTGAGGCAGAGTCAAGACCTGAGGCAGAGTCGAGACCTGAGGCAGAGTCGAGACATGAGGCAGAGTCGAGACATGAGGCAGAGTCGAGACCTGAGGCAGAGTCGAGACATGAGGCAGAGTCGAGACATGAGGCAGAGTCGAGACATGAGGCAGAGTCGAGACATGAGGCAGAGTCGAGACATGAGGCAGAGTCGAGACATGAGGCAGAGTCGAGACATGAGGCAGAGTCGAGACATGAGGCAGAGTCGAGACATGAGGCAGAGTCGAGACAGTCAAGACATGAGGCAGAGTCGAGACATGAGGCAGAGTCGAGACATGAGGCAGAGTCGAGACATGAGGCAGAGTCGAGACCTGAGGCAGAGTCGAGACCTGAGGCAGAGTCGAGACATGAGGCAGAGTCGAGACATGAGGCAGAGTCGAGACATGAGGCAGAGTCGAGACATGAGGCAGAGTCGAGACATGAGGCAGAGTCGAGACATGAGGCAGAGTCGAGACATGAGGCAGAGTCGAGACATGAGGCAGAGTCGAGACATGAGGCAGAGTCGAGACATGAGGCAGAGTCGAGACATGAGGCAGAGTCGAGACATGAGGCAGAGTCGAGACATGAGGCAGAGTCGAGACATGAGGCAGAGTCGAGACATGAGGCAGAGTCGAGACATGAGGCAGAGTCGAGACATGAGGCAGAGTCGAGACATGAGGCAGAGTCGAGACATGAGGCAGAGTCGAGACATGAGGCAGAGTCGAGACATGAGGCAGAGTCGAGACATGAGGCAGAGTCGAGACATGAGGCAGAGTCGAGACATGAGGCAGAGTCGAGACATGAGGCAGAGTCGAGACATGAGGCAGAGTCGAGACATGAGGCAGAGTCGAGACATGAGGCAGAGTCGAGACATGAGGCAGAGTCGAGACATGAGGCAGAGTCGAGACATGAGGCAGAGTCAAGACAGTCTAAACATGAGGCAGAGTCAAGACAGTCTAAACATGAGGCAGAGTCAAGACAGTCAAGACATGAGGCAGAGTCGAGACATGAGGCAGAGTCGAGACATGAGGCAGAGTCGAGACATGAGGCAGAGTCGAGACATGAGGCAGAGTCGAGACATGAGGCAGAGTCGAGACATGAGGCAGAGTCGAGACCTGAGGCAGAGTCGAGACCTGAGGCAGAGTCGAGACATGAGGCAGAGTCGAGACATGAGGCAGAGTCGAGACCTGAGGCAGAGTCGAGACATGAGGCAGAGTCGAGACATGAGGCAGAGTCGAGACATGAGGCAGAGTCGAGACATGAGGCAGAGTCGAGACATGAGGCAGAGTCGAGACATGAGGCAGAGTCGAGACATGAGGCAGAGTCGAGACATGAGGCAGAGTCGAGACATGAGGCAGAGTCGAGACATGAGGCAGAGTCGAGACATGAGGCAGAGTCAAGACAGTCAAGACATGAGGCAGAGTCGAGACATGAGGCAGAGTCGAGACATGAGGCAGAGTCGAGACATGAGGCAGAGTCGAGACATGAGGCAGAGTCAAGACAGTCAAGACATGAGGCAGAGTCGAGACATGAGGCAGAGTCGAGACATGAGGCAGAGTCGAGACATGAGGCAGAGTCGAGACATGAGGCAGAGTCGAGACATGAGGCAGAGTCGAGACCTGAGGCAGAGTCGAGACCTGAGGCAGAGTCGAGACCTGAGGCAGAGTCGAGACATGAGGCAGAGTCGAGACATGAGGCAGAGTCGAGACATGAGGCAGTCAAGACATGAGGCAGAGTCAAGACATGAGGCAGAGTCAAGACCTGAGGCAGAGTCGAGACATGAGGCAGAGTCGAGACATGAGGCAGAGTCGAGACATGAGGCAGAGTCGAGACATGAGGCAGAGTCGAGACATGAGGCAGAGTCGAGACATGAGGCAGAGTCAAGACAGTCAAGACATGAGGCAGAGTCGAGACATGAGGCAGAGTCGAGACATGAGGCAGAGTCGAGACATGAGGCAGAGTCGAGACATGAGGCAGAGTCAAGACAGTCAAGACATGAGGCAGAGTCGAGACATGAGGCAGAGTCGAGACATGAGGCAGAGTCGAGACATGAGGCAGACTCGAGACATGAGGCAGAGTCGAGACATGAGGAAGAGTCGAGACATGAGGAAGAGTCGAGACCTGAGGCAGAGTCGAGACATGAGGCAGAGTCGAGACATGAGGCAGAGTCGAGACATGAGGCAGTCAAGACATGAGGCAGAGTCAAGACATGAGGCAGAGTCAAGACCTGAGGCAGAGTCAAGACCTGAGGCAGAGTCGAGACATGAGGCAGAGTCGAGACATGAGGCAGAGTCGAGACATGAGGCAGAGTCGAGACATGAGGCAGAGTCGAGACATGAGGCAGAGTCGAGACATGAGGCAGAGTCGAGACATGAGGCAGAGTCAAGACAGTCAAGACATGAGGCAGAGTCGAGACATGAGGCAGAGTCGAGACATGAGGCAGAGTCGAGACATGAGGCAGAGTCGAGACATGAGGCAGAGTCAAGACAGTCAAGACATGAGGCAGAGTCGAGACATGAGGCAGAGTCGAGACATGAGGCAGAGTCGAGACATGAGGCAGACTCGAGACATGAGGCAGAGTCGAGACATGAGGAAGAGTCGAGACATGAGGAAGAGTCGAGACCTGAGGCAGAGTCGAGACATGAGGCAGAGTCGAGACATGAGGCAGAGTCGAGACATGAGGCAGTCAAGACATGAGGCAGAGTCAAGACATGAGGCAGAGTCAAGACCTGAGGCAGAGTCGAGACATGAGGCAGAGTCGAGACATGAGGCAGAGTCAAGACAGTCAAGACATGAGGCAGAGTCGAGACATGAGGCAGAGTCAAGACCTGAGGCAGAGTCGAGACATGAGGCAGAGTCGAGACATGAGGCAGAGTCAAGACAGTCAAGACATGAGGCAGAGTCGAGACATGAGGCAGAGTCGAGACATGAGGCAGAGTCGAGACATGAGGCAGAGTCGAGACATGAGGCAGAGTCAAGACAGTCAAGACATGAGGCAGAGTCGAGACATGAGGCAGAGTCGAGACATGAGGCAGAGTCGAGACATGAGGCAGACTCGAGACATGAGGCAGAGTCGAGACATGAGGAAGAGTCGAGACATGAGGAAGAGTCGAGACCTGAGGAAGAGTCGAGACCTGAGGCAGAGTCGAGACATGAGGCAGAGTCGAGACATGAGGCAGAGTCAAGACATGAGGCAGAGTCAAGACCTGAGGCAGAGTCAAGACCTGAGGCAGAGTCAAGACCTGAGGCAGAGTCGAGACCTGAGGCAGAGTCGAGACATGAGGCAGAGTCGAGACATGAGGCAGAGTCGAGACCTGAGGCAGAGTCGAGACATGAGGCAGAGTCGAGACATGAGGCAGAGTCGAGACATGAGGCAGAGTCGAGACATGAGGCAGAGTCGAGACATGAGGCAGAGTCGAGACATGAGGCAGAGTCGAGACATGAGGCAGAGTCGAGACATGAGGCAGAGTCGAGACATGAGGCAGAGTCAAGACAGTCAAGACATGAGGCAGAGTCGAGACATGAGGCAGAGTCGAGACATGAGGCAGAGTCGAGACATGAGGCAGAGTCGAGACCTGAGGCAGAGTCGAGACCTGAGGCAGAGTCGAGACATGAGGCAGAGTCGAGACATGAGGCAGAGTCGAGACATGAGGCAGAGTCGAGACATGAGGCAGAGTCGAGACATGAGGCAGAGTCGAGACATGAGGCAGAGTCGAGACATGAGGCAGAGTCGAGACATGAGGCAGAGTCGAGACATGAGGCAGAGTCGAGACATGAGGCAGAGTCGAGACATGAGGCAGAGTCGAGACATGAGGCAGAGTCGAGACATGAGGCAGAGTCGAGACATGAGGCAGAGTCGAGACATGAGGCAGAGTCGAGACATGAGGCAGAGTCGAGACATGAGGCAGAGTCGAGACATGAGGCAGAGTCGAGACATGAGGCAGAGTCGAGACATGAGGCAGAGTCGAGACATGAGGCAGAGTCGAGACATGAGGCAGAGTCGAGACATGAGGCAGAGTCGAGACATGAGGCAGAGTCGAGACATGAGGCAGAGTCGAGACATGAGGCAGAGTCGAGACATGAGGCAGAGTCGAGACATGAGGCAGAGTCGAGACATGAGGCAGAGTCAAGACAGTCTAAACATGAGGCAGAGTCAAGACAGTCAAGACATGAGGCAGAGTCGAGACATGAGGCAGAGTCGAGACATGAGGCAGAGTCGAGACATGAGGCAGAGTCGAGACATGAGGCAGAGTCGAGACATGAGGCAGAGTCGAGACCTGAGGCAGAGTCGAGACCTGAGGCAGAGTCGAGACATGAGGCAGAGTCGAGACATGAGGCAGAGTCGAGACCTGAGGCAGAGTCGAGACATGAGGCAGAGTCGAGACATGAGGCAGAGTCGAGACATGAGGCAGAGTCGAGACATGAGGCAGAGTCGAGACATGAGGCAGAGTCGAGACATGAGGCAGAGTCGAGACATGAGGCAGAGTCGAGACATGAGGCAGAGTCGAGACATGAGGCAGAGTCGAGACATGAGGCAGAGTCGAGACATGAGGCAGAGTCGAGACATGAGGCAGAGTCAAGACAGTCAAGACATGAGGCAGAGTCGAGACATGAGGCAGAGTCGAGACATGAGGCAGAGTCGAGACATGAGGCAGAGTCGAGACATGAGGCAGAGTCAAGACAGTCAAGACATGAGGCAGAGTCGAGACATGAGGCAGAGTCGAGACATGAGGCAGAGTCGAGACATGAGGCAGAGTCGAGACATGAGGCAGAGTCGAGACATGAGGCAGAGTCGAGACCTGAGGCAGAGTCGAGACCTGAGGCAGAGTCGAGACCTGAGGCAGAGTCGAGACATGAGGCAGAGTCGAGACATGAGGCAGAGTCGAGACATGAGGCAGTCAAGACATGAGGCAGAGTCAAGACATGAGGCAGAGTCAAGACCTGAGGCAGAGTCGAGACATGAGGCAGAGTCGAGACATGAGGCAGAGTCGAGACATGAGGCAGAGTCGAGACATGAGGCAGAGTCGAGACATGAGGCAGAGTCGAGACATGAGGCAGAGTCGAGACATGAGGCAGAGTCAAGACAGTCAAGACATGAGGCAGAGTCGAGACATGAGGCAGAGTCGAGACATGAGGCAGAGTCGAGACATGAGGCAGAGTCGAGACATGAGGCAGAGTCAAGACAGTCAAGACATGAGGCAGAGTCGAGACATGAGGCAGAGTCGAGACATGAGGCAGAGTCGAGACATGAGGCAGACTCGAGACATGAGGCAGAGTCGAGACATGAGGAAGAGTCGAGACATGAGGAAGAGTCGAGACCTGAGGCAGAGTCGAGACATGAGGCAGAGTCGAGACATGAGGCAGAGTCGAGACATGAGGCAGTCAAGACATGAGGCAGAGTCAAGACATGAGGCAGAGTCAAGACCTGAGGCAGAGTCAAGACCTGAGGCAGAGTCGAGACCTGAGGCAGAGTCGAGACATGAGGCAGAGTCAAGACATGAGGCAGAGTCGAGACCTGAGGCAGAGTCGAGACATGAGGCAGAGTCGAGACATGAGGCAGAGTCGAGACATGAGGCAGAGTCGAGACATGAGGCAGAGTCGAGACATGAGGCAGAGTCGAGACATGAGGCAGAGTCGAGACATGAGGCAGAGTCGAGACATGAGGCAGAGTCGAGACATGAGGCAGAGTCAAGACAGTCAAGACATGAGGCAGAGTCGAGACATGAGGCAGAGTCGAGACCTGAGGCAGAGTCGAGACATGAGGCAGAGTCGAGACCTGAGGCAGAGTCGAGACCTGAGGCAGAGTCGAGACATGAGGCAGAGTCGAGACATGAGGCAGAGTCGAGACATGAGGCAGAGTCGAGACATGAGGCAGAGTCGAGACATGAGGCAGAGTCGAGACATGAGGCAGAGTCGAGACATGAGGCAGAGTCGAGACATGAGGCAGAGTCGAGACATGAGGCAGAGTCGAGACATGAGGCAGAGTCGAGACATGAGGCAGAGTCGAGACATGAGGCAGAGTCGAGACATGAGGCAGAGTCGAGACATGAGGCAGAGTCGAGACATGAGGCAGAGTCGAGACATGAGGCAGAGTCGAGACATGAGGCAGAGTCGAGACATGAGGCAGAGTCGAGACATGAGGCAGAGTCGAGACATGAGGCAGAGTCGAGACATGAGGCAGAGTCGAGACATGAGGCAGAGTCGAGACATGAGGCAGAGTCGAGACATGAGGCAGAGTCGAGACATGAGGCAGAGTCGAGACATGAGGCAGAGTCGAGACATGAGGCAGAGTCGAGACATGAGGCAGAGTCGAGACATGAGGCAGAGTCGAGACATGAGGCAGAGTCGAGACATGAGGCAGAGTCGAGACATGAGGCAGAGTCGAGACATGAGGCAGAGTCGAGACATGAGGCAGAGTCAAGACAGTCTAAACATGAGGCAGAGTCAAGACAGTCAAGACATGAGGCAGAGTCGAGACATGAGGCAGAGTCGAGACATGAGGCAGAGTCGAGACATGAGGCAGAGTCGAGACATGAGGCAGAGTCGAGACATGAGGCAGAGTCAAGACCTGAGGCAGAGTCGAGACCTGAGGCAGAGTCGAGACATGAGGCAGAGTCGAGACATGAGGCAGAGTCGAGACCTGAGGCAGAGTCGAGACATGAGGCAGAGTCGAGACATGAGGCAGAGTCGAGACATGAGGCAGAGTCGAGACATGAGGCAGAGTCGAGACATGAGGCAGAGTCGAGACATGAGGCAGAGTCGAGACATGAGGCAGAGTCGAGACATGAGGCAGAGTCAAGACAGTCAAGACATGAGGCAGAGTCGAGACATGAGGCAGAGTCGAGACATGAGGCAGAGTCGAGACATGAGGCAGAGTCGAGACATGAGGCAGAGTCGAGACATGAGGCAGAGTCGAGACATGAGGCAGAGTCGAGACATGAGGCAGAGTCGAGACATGAGGCAGAGTCGAGACATGAGGCAGAGTCGAGACCTGAGGCAGAGTCGAGACATGAGGCAGAGTCGAGACATGAGGGAGAGTCGAGACATGAGGCAGAGTCGAGACATGAGGCAGAGTCGAGACCTGAGGCAGAGTCGAGACCTGAGGCAGAGTCGAGACATGAGGCAGAGTCGAGACATGAGGCAGAGTCGAGACATGAGGCAGAGTCGAGACATGAGGCAGAGTCGAGACATGAGGCAGAGTCGAGACATGAGGCAGAGTCGAGACATGAGGCAGTCAAGACATGAGGCAGAGTCAAGACATGAGGCAGAGTCGAGACCTGAGGCAGAGTCGAGACATGAGGCAGAGTCGAGACATGAGGCAGAGTCGAGACATGAGGCAGAGTCGAGACATGAGGCAGAGTCGAGACATGAGGCAGAGTCGAGACATGAGGCAGAGTCGAGACATGAGGCAGAGTCGAGACATGAGGCAGTCAAGACATGAGGCAGAGTCAAGACATGAGGCAGAGTCGAGACCTGAGGCAGAGTCGAGACATGAGGCAGAGTCGAGACATGAGGCAGAGTCGAGACATGAGGCAGAGTCGAGACCTGAGGCAGAGTCGAGACATGAGGCAGAGTCGAGACCTGAGGCAGAGTCGAGACCTGAGGCAGAGTCGAGACATGAGGCAGAGTCGAGACATGAGGCAGAGTCGAGACATGAGGCAGAGTCGAGACATGAGGCAGAGTCAAGACAGTCAAGACATGAGGCAGAGTCGAGACCTGAGGCAGAGTCGAGACATGAGGCAGAGTCGAGACATGAGGCAGAGTCGAGACATGAGGCAGAGTCGAGACATGAGGCAGAGTCGAGACATGAGGCAGAGTCGAGACATGAGGCAGAGTCGAGACATGAGGCAGAGTCGAGACATGAGGCAGAGTCAAGACAGTCAAGACATGAGGCAGAGTCGAGACATGAGGCAGAGTCGAGACATGAGGCAGAGTCGAGACATGAGGCAGAGTCGAGACATGAGGCAGAGTCGAGACATGAGGCAGAGTCGAGACATGAGGCAGAGTCGAGACCTGAGGCAGAGTCGAGACATGAGGCAGAGTCGAGACATGAGGCAGAGTCGAGACATGAGGCAGAGTCGAGACATGAGGCAGAGTCGAGACATGAGGCAGAGTCGAGACCTGAGGCAGAGTCGAGACCTGAGGCAGAGTCGAGACATGAGGCAGAGTCGAGACATGAGGCAGAGTCGAGACATGAGGCAGAGTCGAGACATGAGGCAGAGTCGAGACATGAGGCAGAGTCGAGACATGAGGCAGAGTCGAGACATGAGGCAGTCAAGACATGAGGCAGAGTCGAGACATGAGGCAGAGTCGAGACCTGAGGCAGAGTCGAGACATGAGGCAGAGTCGAGACATGAGGCAGAGTCGAGACATGAGGCAGAGTCGAGACATGAGGCAGAGTCGAGACATGAGGCAGAGTCGAGACATGAGGCAGAGTCGAGACATGAGGCAGTCAAGACATGAGGCAGAGTCAAGACATGAGGCAGAGTCGAGACCTGAGGCAGAGTCGAGACATGAGGCAGAGTCGAGACATGAGGCAGAGTCGAGACATGAGGCAGAGTCGAGACCTGAGGCAGAGTCGAGACATGAGGCAGAGTCGAGACATGAGGCAGAGTCGAGACATGAGGCAGAGTCGAGACCTGAGGCAGAGTCGAGACATGAGGCAGAGTCGAGACATGAGGCAGAGTCGAGACATGAGGCAGAGTCGAGACATGAGGCAGAGTCAAGACAGTCAAGACATGAGGCAGAGTCGAGACATGAGGCAGAGTCGAGACATGAGGCAGAGTCGAGACATGAGGCAGAGTCGAGACATGAGGCAGAGTCGAGACATGAGGCAGAGTCGAGACATGAGGCAGAGTCGAGACATGAGGCAGAGTCGAGACATGAGGCAGAGTCGAGACATGAGGCAGAGTCGAGACATGAGGCAGAGTCGAGACATGAGGCAGAGTCGAGACATGAGGCAGAGTCGAGACATGAGGCAGAGTCGAGACATGAGGCAGAGTCGAGACATGAGGCAGAGTCAAGACAGTCTAAACATGAGGCAGAGTCAAGACAGTCAAGACATGAGGCAGAGTCGAGACATGAGGCAGAGTCGAGACATGAGGCAGAGTCGAGACATGAGGCAGAGTCGAGACATGAGGCAGAGTCGAGACATGAGGCAGAGTCAAGACCTGAGGCAGAGTCGAGACCTGAGGCAGAGTCGAGACATGAGGCAGAGTCGAGACATGAGGCAGAGTCGAGACCTGAGGCAGAGTCGAGACATGAGGCAGAGTCGAGACATGAGGCAGAGTCGAGACATGAGGCAGAGTCGAGACATGAGGCAGAGTCGAGACATGAGGCAGAGTCGAGACATGAGGCAGAGTCGAGACATGAGGCAGAGTCGAGACATGAGGCAGAGTCAAGACAGTCAAGACATGAGGCAGAGTCGAGACATGAGGCAGAGTCGAGACATGAGGCAGAGTCGAGACATGAGGCAGAGTCGAGACATGAGGCAGAGTCGAGACATGAGGCAGAGTCGAGACATGAGGCAGAGTCGAGACATGAGGCAGAGTCGAGACATGAGGCAGAGTCGAGACATGAGGCAGAGTCGAGACCTGAGGCAGAGTCGAGACATGAGGCAGAGTCGAGACATGAGGCAGAGTCGAGACATGAGGGAGAGTCGAGACATGAGGCAGAGTCGAGACATGAGGCAGAGTCGAGACCTGAGGCAGAGTCGAGACCTGAGGCAGAGTCGAGACATGAGGCAGAGTCGAGACATGAGGCAGAGTCGAGACATGAGGCAGAGTCGAGACATGAGGCAGAGTCGAGACATGAGGCAGAGTCGAGACATGAGGCAGAGTCGAGACATGAGGCAGTCAAGACATGAGGCAGAGTCAAGACATGAGGCAGAGTCGAGACCTGAGGCAGAGTCGAGACATGAGGCAGAGTCGAGACATGAGGCAGAGTCGAGACATGAGGCAGAGTCGAGACATGAGGCAGAGTCGAGACATGAGGCAGAGTCGAGACATGAGGCAGAGTCGAGACATGAGGCAGTCAAGACATGAGGCAGAGTCAAGACATGAGGCAGAGTCGAGACCTGAGGCAGAGTCGAGACATGAGGCAGAGTCGAGACATGAGGCAGAGTCGAGACATGAGGCAGAGTCGAGACCTGAGGCAGAGTCGAGACATGAGGCAGAGTCGAGACCTGAGGCAGAGTCGAGACCTGAGGCAGAGTCGAGACATGAGGCAGAGTCGAGACATGAGGCAGAGTCGAGACATGAGGCAGAGTCGAGACATGAGGCAGAGTCAAGACAGTCAAGACATGAGGCAGAGTCGAGACCTGAGGCAGAGTCGAGACATGAGGCAGAGTCGAGACATGAGGCAGAGTCGAGACATGAGGCAGAGTCGAGACATGAGGCAGAGTCGAGACATGAGGCAGAGTCGAGACATGAGGCAGAGTCGAGACATGAGGCAGAGTCGAGACATGAGGCAGAGTCAAGACAGTCAAGACATGAGGCAGAGTCGAGACATGAGGCAGAGTCGAGACATGAGGCAGAGTCGAGACATGAGGCAGAGTCGAGACATGAGGCAGAGTCGAGACATGAGGCAGAGTCGAGACATGAGGCAGAGTCGAGACATGAGGCAGAGTCGAGACATGAGGCAGAGTCGAGACATGAGGCAGAGTCGAGACATGAGGCAGAGTCGAGACATGAGGCAGAGTCGAGACCTGAGGCAGAGTCGAGACCTGAGGCAGAGTCGAGACATGAGGCAGAGTCGAGACATGAGGCAGAGTCGAGACATGAGGCAGAGTCGAGACATGAGGCAGAGTCGAGACATGAGGCAGAGTCGAGACATGAGGCAGAGTCGAGACATGAGGCAGTCAAGACATGAGGCAGAGTCGAGACATGAGGCAGAGTCGAGACCTGAGGCAGAGTCGAGACATGAGGCAGAGTCGAGACATGAGGCAGAGTCGAGACATGAGGCAGAGTCGAGACATGAGGCAGAGTCGAGACATGAGGCAGAGTCGAGACATGAGGCAGAGTCGAGACATGAGGCAGTCAAGACATGAGGCAGAGTCAAGACATGAGGCAGAGTCGAGACCTGAGGCAGAGTCGAGACATGAGGCAGAGTCGAGACATGAGGCAGAGTCGAGACATGAGGCAGAGTCGAGACCTGAGGCAGAGTCGAGACATGAGGCAGAGTCGAGACATGAGGCAGAGTCGAGACATGAGGCAGAGTCGAGACCTGAGGCAGAGTCGAGACATGAGGCAGAGTCGAGACATGAGGCAGAGTCGAGACATGAGGCAGAGTCGAGACATGAGGCAGAGTCAAGACAGTCAAGACATGAGGCAGAGTCGAGACATGAGGCAGAGTCGAGACATGAGGCAGAGTCGAGACATGAGGCAGAGTCGAGACATGAGGCAGAGTCGAGACATGAGGCAGAGTCGAGACATGAGGCAGAGTCGAGACATGAGGCAGAGTCGAGACATGAGGCATAGTCGAGACCTGAGGCAGAGTCGAGACCTGAGGCAGAGTCGAGACCTGAGGCAGAGTCGAGACCTGAGGCAGAGTCGAGACCTGAGGCAGAGTCAAGACCTGAGGCAGAGTCGAGACATGAGGCAGAGTCGAGACATGAGGCAGAGTCAAGACAGTCAAGACATGAGGCAGAGTCAAGACATGAGGCAGAGTCAAGACCTGAGGCAGAGTCAAGACCTGAGGCAGAGTCAAGACATGAGGCAGAGTCAAGACATGAGGCAGAGTCAAGACATGAGGCAGAGTCAAGACATGAGGCAGAGTCAAGACCTGAGGCAGAGTCAAGACCTGAGGCAGAGTCAAGACATGAGGCAGAGTCAAGACCTGAGGCAGAGTCAAGACATGAGGCACGACATGAGGCAGAGTCAAGACATGAGGCACGACATGAGGCACGACATTAGGCACGACATGAGGCACGACATGAGGCAGAGTCAAGACATGAGGCAGAGTCAAGACATGAGGCAGAGTCAAGACATGAGGCACGACATGAGGCAGAGTCAAGACATGAGGCACGACATGAGGCACGACATGAGGCAGAGTCAAGACATGAGGCAGAGGCAAGACATGAGGCAGAGTCAAGACCTGAGGCAGAGTCAAGACATGAGGCAGAGTCAAGACATGAGGCAGAGTCAAGACCTGAGGCAGAGTCAAGACCTGAGGCAGAGTCAAGACATGAGGCAGAGTCAAGACCTGAGGCAGAGTCAAGACCTGAGGCAGAGTCAAGACCTGAGGCAGAGTCACGACATGAGGCAGAGTCAAGACCTGAGGCACGACATGAGGCAGAGTCAAGACATGAGGCACGATATGAAGCACGACATGAGGCAGAGTCAAGACATGAGGCACGATGTGAGTCAGAGCAGAGTCAAGACATGAGTCAGAGCAGTCAAGACATGAGTCAAGACATGAGTCAAGACATGAGTCAAGACATGAGTCAAGACATGAGTCAGAGCAGAGTCAAGACACGAGTCAGAGCAGAGTCAAAACATGAGTCAGAGCTGAGTCAAGACATGAGTCAAGACATGAGTCAAGACATGAGTCAAGACATGAGTCAGAGCAGAGTCAAGACACGAGTCAGAGCAGAGTCAAAACATGAGTCAGAGCTGAGTCAAGACATGAGTCAAGACATGAGTCAAGACATGAGTCAAGACATGAGTCAAGACATGAGTCAGAGCTGAGTCAAAACATGAGTCAGAGCTGAGTCAAGACATGAGTCAAGACATGAGTCAGAGCTGAGTCAAGACATGAGTCAGAGCTGAGTCAGAGCTGAGTCAAGACATGAGTCAGAGCAGAGTCAAGACATGAGTCAGAGCAGAGTCAAGACATGAGTCAGAGATGAGTCAAGACATGAGTCAGAGATGAGTCAAGACAGAGTCAAAGGTGAGTCAAAACCAGGTGGAATCAGACATAAAGTTCATACCACAGACTTTACACTCGACCGGGAGCTCAGTGTATTTCCCGTGACACTGAGGGCAAAAGTATCCTCCGAGAGAGAGACCAGCACCAGCACCAGCAGCAGCAGCACCAGCACCAGCACCAGCACCAGCAGCACCAGCAGCACCAGCAGCACCAGCAGCAGCACCAGCAGCAGCACCAGCAGCAGCGCTCTCCAGGTGACTGAAAACACAGCGGCCAAAGTCACATGATGCACGACCTGCAGAGTTCACTTTGTGCCATGAATTTACCTAAACAGTTCATATACGTTCACAAACAACCTCTGTTAAGCCGCTCTGAAGCCGCTGTTCTAAAGCCGCTGTTCTAAAGCCGCTGTTCTAAAGCCGCTGTTCTAAAGCCGCTCTGAAGCCGCTGTTCTAAAGCCGCTGTTCTAAAGCCGCTGTTCTAAAGCCGCTGTTCTAAAGCCGCTGTTCTAAAGCCGCTGTTCTAAAGCCGCTCTGAAGCCGCTGTTCTAAAGCCGCTGTTCTAAAGCCGCTGTTGTAAAGCCGCTGTTCTAAAGCCGCTGTTCTAAAGCCGCTGTTCTAAAGCCGCTGTTCTAAAGCCGCTGTTCTAAAGCCGCTGTTCTAAAGCCGCTGTTCTAAAGCCGCTGTTCTAAAGCCGCTGTTCTAAAGCCGCTCTGAAGCCGCTGTTCTAAAGCCGCTCTAAAGCTTTTATGGCTTCAGTTTACAATGTTTTGAGTTCCTGTTGGAGCCGTTACTCACGCCATGCTGAAGGACGGCTTGGCCTCCTGGTCGCTCAGATCCACCATCGTGTGCTGAGGAAACCCTGAAACACACCACAGGGGGCGCCACTGAGCCGCTTTAAACACACCACAGGGGGCGCCACTGAGCCGCTTTAAACACACCACAGGGGGCGCCACTGAGCCAGGTTTTACCCATGCGTATGAGCGAGCACTCGGCGGCGGCGCTGGAGGGCGGCGGCTTCACGTGCAGCAGCAGCAGATCTCTGAAGTGTCCCTCGTCCAGGATCACATGGTACGAGCCGCCGGTCTCTCGGGTCAGAACCGTGCAGACCCGGACTTCTGCCGACAGACCGATGACCGAGACCCGGACTTGCAGGGACTTCAGGGTCTGAGGAGAGAACAGACCAGGTCTAAAGCAGGACTAAAGCAGGTCTAAAGCAGGACTAAAGCAGGACTAAAGCAGGTCTAAAGCAGGTCTAAAGCAGGTCTAAAGCAGGACAAAAGCAGGTCTAAAGCAGGACTAAAGCAGGTCTAAAGCAGGTCTAAAGCAGGTCTAAAGCAGGACAAAAGCAGGTCTAAAGCAGGACTAAAGCAGGTCTAAAGCAGGACAAAAGCAGGTCTAAAGCAGGACAAAAGCAGGTCTAAAGCAGGACAAAAGCAGGTCTAAAGCAGGACAAAAGCAGGTCTAAAGCAGGACAAAAGCAGGTCTAAAGCAGGACAAAAGCAGGTCTAAAGCAGGACAAAAGCAGGTCTAAAGCAGGACTAAAGCAGGTCTAAAGCAGGACAAAAGCAGGTCTAAAGCAGGACAAAAGCAGGTCTAAAGCAGGACAAAAGCAGGACTAAAGCAGGACAAAAGCAGGACTAAAGCAGGACAAAAGCAGGTCTACACGTGGACGCTCCTGACCTTGATGAGTTCATAGATGTTGGCTGGGTCACACGTGGTCAAACTGCTCATGACGACCAGAACCTCTCGACTGGTGTGGCCTGGCATGTGTCTGCAGAACACACACAGAGCACACACAGAACACACACAGAACACAGTCATGAGCAGAACAAAGCCGCTCCGGAGTGGAGACAGATTGTACATTTATAGTGTCCAAGGCGGTTTGTGTGTTTCACGTTTAGAAAAGTCCAGACGCTGCAGGAGGAAAACTTGTGTCATGGACCATGTACAAAATCATTCATCATAATCAACATAAAGTGGAGGCGTCGCCCAGAGAATCCTGGTCAAAGATCCACACGCTCAGCACAGACGTGGCAGAGGCAGATAGTGCGCTGACGTCTAGAGACGCTCAAACATGCACTGCAAAGTCCAGGCTCTTCCTGGACTTTGCGGTGGCCTTAATGCCGACTGACCATCTGACCAGCGCGTGTTCTGACCCTCTCACCACCGTCCGAGATGGTTCATATGGCACTCACATGTCCGAGATGTACTTTGGTGCTAGGCCATGTAGAGACTTGTACACAAGCAGAGCTGCCCATCTGTGGCGCCGCGTCTGTTGGGTGTCTCACTTGAGCGTGTCTGTGGCGTGTCTGTGGCATGTCTCACTTGAGCGTGTCTGTGGCGTGTCTGTGGCGTGTCTCACTTGAGCGTGTCTGTGGCGTGTCTGTGGCATGTCTCACTTGAGCGTGTCTGTGGCGTGTCTCACTTGAGCGTGTCTGTGGCGTGTCTCACTTGAGCGTGTCTGTGGCGTGTCTGTGGCATGTCTCACTTGAGCGTGTCTGTGGCGTGTCTCACTTGAGCGTGTCTGTGGCGTGTCTCACTTGAGCGTGTCTGTGGCGTGTCTGTGGCGTGTCTGTGGCGTGTCTGTGGCGTGTCTGTGGCGTGTCTGTGGCGTGTCTGTGGCGTGTCTCACTTGAGCGTGTCTGTTGCGTGTCTCACTTGAGCGTGTCTGTGGCGTGTCTGTGGCGTGTCTGTGGCGTGTCTGTGGCGTGTCTGTGGCGTGTCTGTGGCGTGTCTCACTTGAGCGTGTCTGTTGCGTGTCTCACTTGAGCGTGTCTGTTGCGTGTCTCACTTGAGCGTGTCTGTGGCGTGTCTGTGGCGTGTCTCACTTGAGAGTGTCTGTGGCGTGTCTCACTTGAGCGTGTCTGTGGCGTGTCTCACTTGAGCGTGTCTGTGGCGTGTCTGTGGCATGTCTCACTTGAGCGTGTCTGTGGCGTGTCTGTGGCATGTCTCACTTGAGAGTGTCTGTAGCGTGTCTCACTTGAGTGTCTGTGGCGTGTCTCACTTGAGCGTGTCTGTGGCGTGTCTCACTTGAGCGTGTCTGTGGCGTGTCTGTGGCGTGTCTCACTTGAGTGTCTGTGGCGTGTCTGTGGCATGTCTCACTTGAGCGTGTCTGTGGCGTGTCTGTGGCATGTCTCACTTGAGCGTGTCTGTGGCGTGTCTCACTTGAGCGTGTCTGTGGCGTGTCTCACTTGAGCGCGTCTGTGGCGTGTCTGTGGAGTGTCTCACTTGAGCGCGTCTGTGGCGTGTCTCACTTGAGCGCGTCTGTGGCGTGTCTGTGGCGTGTCTGTGGCGTGTCTCACTTGAGAGTGTCTGTGGCATGTCTCACTTGAGCGCGTCTGTGGCGCGTCTGTGGCGTGTCTCACTTGAGCGCGTCTGTGGCGTGTCTCACTTGAGCGTGTCTGTGGCGTGTCTGTGGCGTGTCTCACTTGAGCGTGTCTGTGGCGTGTCTCACTTGAGCGTGTCTGTGGCGTGTCTCACTTGAGCGTGTCTGTGGCGTGTCTCACTTGAGCGTGTCTGTGGCGTGTCTCACTTGAGCGTGTCTGTGGCGTGTCTCACTTGAGCGTGTCTGTAGCGTGTCTGTGGCGCGTCTGTGGCGTGTCTCACTTGAGCGTGTCTGTGGCGTGTCTCACTTGAGCGTGTCTGTGGCGTGTCTGTGGCGTGTCTCACTTGAGCGTGTCTGTGGCGTGTCTCACTTGAGCGTGTCTGTGGCGTGTCTCACTTGAGTGTCTGTGGCGTGTCTCACTTGAGAGTGTCTGTGGCGTGTCTCACTTGAGCGTGTCTGTGGCGTGTCTGTGGCGTGTCTCACTTGAGCGTGTCTGTGGCGTGTCTCACTTGAGCGTGTCTGTGGCGTGTCTGTGGCGTGTCTCACTTGAGCGTGTCTGTGGCGTGTCTCACTTGAGCGTGTCTGTGGCGTGTCTGTGGCGTGTCTGTGGCGTGTCTGTGGCGTGTCTGTGGCGTGTCTGTGGCGTGTCTGTGGCGTGTCTGTGGCGTGTCTCACTTGAGCGTGTCTGTGGCGTGTCTCACTTGAGCGCGTCTGTGGCGTGTCTCACTTGAGCGCGTCTGTGGCGTGTCTCACTTGAGCGCGTCTGTGGCGTGTCTGTGGCGTGTCTCACTTGAGAGTGTCTGTGGCGTGTCTGTGGCATGTCTCACTTGAGCGTGTCTGTGGCGTGTCTCACTTGAGCGTGTCTGTGGCGTGTCTCACTTGAGCGTGTCTGTGGCGTGTCTCACTTGAGCGTGTCTGTGGCGTGTCTCACTTGAGCGTGTCTGTGGCGTGTCTCACTTGAGCGTGTCTGTGGCGTGTCTCACTTGAGCGTGTCTGTGGCGTGTCTCACTTGAGCGTGTCTGTGGCGTGTCTGTGGCGTGTCTCACTTGAGCGTGTCTGTGGCGTGTCTCACTTGAGCGCATCTGTGGCGCGTCTGTGGCGCGTCTGTGGCGTGTCTCACTTGAGCGTGTCTGTGGCGTGTCTCACTTGAGCGTGTCTGTGGCGTGTCTCACTTGAGCGCGTCTCACTTGAGCGTGTCTGTGGCGTGTCTCACTTGAGCGTGTCTGTGGCGTGTCTGTGGCGTGTCTCACTTGAGCGTGTCTGTGGCGTGTCTCACTTGAGCGTGTCTGTGGCGTGTCTGTGGCGTGTCTCACTTGAGCGTGTCTGTGGCGTGTCTGTGGCGTGTCTGTGGCGTGTCTCACTTGAGCGTGTCTGTGGCGTGTCTCACTTGAGCGTGTCTGTGGCGTGTCTGTGGCGTGTCTCACTTGAGCGTGTCTGTGGCGTGTCTCACTTGAGCGTGTCTGTGGCGTGTCTCACTTGAGCGTGTCTGTGGCGTGTCTCACTTGAGCGTGTCTGTGGCGTGTCTGTGGCGTGTCTCACTTGAGCGTGTCTGTGGCGTGTCTCACTTGAGCGTGTCTGTGGCGTGTCTGTGGCGTGTCTCACTTGAGCGTGTCTGTGGTGTGTCTCACTTGAGCGTGTCTGTGGCGTGTCTGTGGCGTGTCTCACTTGAGCGTGTCTGTGGCGTGTCTCACTTGAGCGTGTCTGTGGCGTGTCTCACTTGAGCGTGTCTGTGGCGTGTCTGTGGCGTGTCTCACTTGAGCGTGTCTGTGGCGTGTCTCACTTGAGCGTGTTGATGGCGTGTCTGTGGCGTGTCTCACTTGAGCGTGTCTGTGGCGTGTCTGTGGCGTGTCTCACTTGAGCGTGTCTGTGGCGTGTCTCACTTGAGTGTGTTGATGGCGTGTCTGTGGCGTGTCTCACTTGAGCGTGTCTGTGGCGTGTCTCACTTGAGCGTGTCTGTGGCGTGTCTCACTTGAGCGTGTCTGTGGCGTGTCTGTGGCGTGTCTCACTTGAGCGTGTCTGTGGCGTGTCTCACTTGAGCGTGTCTGTGGCGTGTCTCACTTGAGCGTGTCTGTGGCGTGTCTGTGGCGTGTCTCACTTGAGCGTGTCTGTGGCGTGTCTCACTTGAGCGTGTCTGTGGCGTGTCTCACTTGAGCGTGTCTGTGGCGTGTCTCACTTGAGCGTGTCTGTGGCGTGTCTGTGGCATGTCTCACTTGAGCGTGTCTGTGGCGTGTCTCACTTGAGCGTGTCTGTGGCGTGTCTCACTTGAGCGCGTCTGTGGCGTGTCTCACTTGAGCGCGTCTGTGGCGTGTCTCACTTGAGCGCGTCTGTGGCGTGTCTCACTTGAGCGCGTCTGTGGCGTGTCTGTGGCGTGTCTCACTTGAGAGTGTCTGTGGCGTGTCTGTGGCATGTCTCACTTGAGCGTGTCTGTGGCGTGTCTCACTTGAGCGTGTCTGTGGCGTGTCTCACTTGAGCGTGTCTGTGGCGTGTCTCACTTGAGCGTGTCTGTGGCGTGTCTCACTTGAGCGTGTCTGTGGCGTGTCTCACTTGAGCGTGTCTGTGGCGTGTCTCACTTGAGCGTGTCTGTGGCGTGTCTCACTTGAGCGTGTCTGTGGCGTGTCTCACTTGAGCGTGTCTGTGGCGTGTCTGTGGCGTGTCTCACTTGAGCGTGTCTGTGGCGTGTCTCACTTGAGCGCATCTGTGGCGCGTCTGTGGCGTGTCTCACTTGAGCGTGTCTGTGGCGTGTCTCACTTGAGCGTGTCTGTGGCGTGTCTCACTTGAGCGCGTCTCACTTGAGCGTGTCTGTGGCGTGTCTCACTTGAGCGTGTCTGTGGCGTGTCTGTGGCGTGTCTCACTTGAGCGTGTCTGTGGCGTGTCTCACTTGAGCGTGTCTGTGGCGTGTCTGTGGCGTGTCTCACTTGAGCGTGTCTGTGGCGTGTCTGTGGCGTGTCTGTGGCGTGTCTCACTTGAGCGTGTCTGTGGCGTGTCTCACTTGAGCGTGTCTGTGGCGTGTCTGTGGCGTGTCTCACTTGAGCGTGTCTGTGGCGTGTCTCACTTGAGCGTGTCTGTGGCGTGTCTCACTTGAGCGTGTCTGTGGCGTGTCTGTGGCGTGTCTCACTTGAGCGTGTCTGTGGCGTGTCTCACTTGAGCGTGTCTGTGGCGTGTCTGTGGCGTGTCTCACTTGAGCGTGTCTGTGGCGTGTCTCACTTGAGCGTGTCTGTGGCGTGTCTGTGGCGTGTCTCACTTGAGCGTGTCTGTGGCGTGTCTCACTTGAGCGTGTCTGTGGCGTGTCTCACTTGAGCGTGTCTGTGGCGTGTCTCACTTGAGCGTGTTGATGGCGTGTCTGTGGCGTGTCTCACTTGAGCGTGTCTGTGGCGTGTCTGTGGCGTGTCTCACTTGAGCGTGTCTGTGGCGTGTCTCACTTGAGTGTGTTGATGGCGTGTCTGTGGCGTGTCTCACTTGAGCGTGTCTGTGGCGTGTCTCACTTGAGCGTGTCTGTGGCGTGTCTCACTTGAGCGTGTCTGTGGCGTGTCTGTGGCGTGTCTCACTTGAGCGTGTCTGTGGCGTGTCTCACTTGAGCGTGTCTGTGGCGTGTCTCACTTGAGCGTGTCTGTGGCGTGTCTGTGGCGTGTCTCACTTGAGCGTGTCTGTGGCGTGTCTCACTTGAGCGTGTCTGTGGCGTGTCTCACTTGAGTGTCTGTGGCGTGTCTCACTTGAGAGTGTCTGTGGCGTGTCTCACTTGAGAGTGTCTGTGGCGTGTCTCACTTGAGCGTGTCTGTGGCGTGTCTCACTTGAGCGCGTCTGTGGCGTGTCTGTGGCGTGTCTGTGGCGTGTCTGTGGCGTGTCTGTGGCGTGTCTGTGGCGTGTCTGTGGCGTGTCTGTGGCGTGTCTCACTTGAGCGCGTCTGTGGCGTGTCTCACTTGAGCGCGTCTGTGGCGTGTCTCACTTGAGCGCGTCTGTGGCGTGTCTGTGGCGTGTCTCACTTGAGAGTGTCTGTGGCGTGTCTGTGGCATGTCTCACTTGAGCGTGTCTGTGGCGTGTCTGTGGCATGTCTCACTTGAGCGTGTCAGTGGCGTGTCTCACTTGAGCGTGTCTGTGGCGTGTCTCACTTGAGCGTGTCTGTGGCGTGTCTCACTTGAGTGTCTGTGGCGTGTCTCACTTGAGAGTGTCTGTGGCGTGTCTCACTTGAGCGTGTCTGTGGCGTGTCTGTGGCGTGTCTCACTTGAGCGTGTCTGTGGCGTGTCTCACTTGAGCGCGTCTGTGGCGTGTCTGTGGCGTGTCTGTGGCGTGTCTGTGGCGTGTCTGTGGCGTGTCTGTGGCGTGTCTGTGGCGTGTCTCACTTGAGCGCGTCTGTGGCGTGTCTCACTTGAGCGCGTCTGTGGCGTGTCTCACTTGAGCGCGTCTGTGGCGTGTCTGTGGCGTGTCTCACTTGAGAGTGTCTGTGGCGTGTCTGTGGCATGTCTCACTTGAGCGTGTCTGTGGCGTGTCTCACTTGAGCGTGTCTGTGGCGTGTCTCACTTGAGCGTGTCTGTGGCGTGTCTCACTTGAGCGTGTCTGTGGCGTGTCTCACTTGAGCGTGTCTGTGGCGTGTCTCACTTGAGCGTGTCTGTGGCATGTCTCACTTGAGCGTGTCTGTGGCGTGTCTGTGGCGTGTCTCACTTGAGCGTGTCTGTGGCGTGTCTCACTTGAGCGCATCTGTGGCGCGTCTGTGGCGCGTCTGTGGCGTGTCTCACTTGAGCGTGTCTGTGGCGTGTCTCACTTGAGCGTGTCTGTGGCGTGTCTCACTTGAGCGCGTCTCACTTGAGCGTGTCTGTGGCGTGTCTCACTTGAGCGTGTCTGTGGCGTGTCTGTGGCGTGTCTCACTTGAGCGTGTCTGTGGCGTGTCTCACTTGAGCGTGTCTGTGGCGTGTCTGTGGCGTGTCTCACTTGAGCGTGTCTGTGGCGTGTCTCACTTGAGCGTGTCTGTGGCGTGTCTGTGGCGTGTCTCACTTGAGCGTGTCTGTGGCGTGTCTGTGGCGTGTCTCACTTGAGCGTGTCTGTGGCGTGTCTCACTTGAGCGTGTCTGTGGCGTGTCTCACTTGAGCGTGTCTGTGGCGTGTCTCACTTGAGCGTGTCTGTGGCGTGTCTGTGGCGTGTCTCACTTGAGCGTGTCTGTGGCGTGTCTGTGGCGTGTCTCACTTGAGCGTGTCTGTGGCGTGTCTCACTTGAGCGTGTCTGTGGCGTGTCTCACTTGAGCGTGTCTGTGGCGTGTCTGTGGCGTGTCTCACTTGAGCGTGTCTGTGGCGTGTCTGTGGCGTGTCTCACTTGAGCGTGTCTGTGGCGTGTCTCACTTGAGCGTGTTGATGGCGTGTCTGTGGCGTGTCTCACTTGAGCGTGTCTGTGGCGTGTCTGTGGCGTGTCTCACTTGAGCGTGTCTGTGGCGTGTCTCACTTGAGCGTGTTGATGGCGTGTCTGTGGCGTGTCTCACTTGAGCGTGTCTGTGGCGTGTCTGTGGCGTGTCTCACTTGAGCGTGTCTGTTGCGTGTCTCACTTGAGCGTGTTGATGGCGTGTCTGTGGCGTGTCTCACTTGAGCGTGTCTGTGGCGTGTCTGTGGCGTGTCTCACTTGAGCGTGTCTGTGGCGTGTCTCACTTGAGCGTGTCTGTGGCGTGTCTCACTTGAGCGTGTCTGTGGCGTGTCTCACTTGAGCGTGTCTGTGGCGTGTCTCACTTGAGCGTGTCTGTGGCGTGTCTGTGGCGTGTCTCACTTGAGCGTGTCTGTGGCGTGTCTGTGGCGTGTCTCACTTGAGCGTGTTGATGGCGTGTCTCACTTGAGCGTGTCTGTGGCGTGTCTCACTTGAGCGTGTTGATGGCGTGTCTGTGGCGTGTCTCACTTGAGCGTGTCTGTGGCGTGTCTGTGGCGTGTCTCACTTGAGCGTGTTGATGGCGTGTCTCACTTGAGCGTGTCTGTGGCGTGTCTGTGGCGTGTCTCACTTGAGCGTGTCTGTGGCGTGTCTCACTTGAGCGTGTCGATGGCGTGTCTGTGGCGTGTCTCACTTGAGCGTGTCTGTGGCGTGTCTGTGGCGTGTCTCACTTGAGCGTGTCTGTGGCGTGTCTCACTTGAGCGTGTCGATGGCGTGTCTGTGGCGTGTCTCACTTGAGCGTGTCTGTGGCGTGTCTGTGGCGTGTCTCACTTGAGCGTGTCTGTGGCGTGTCTCACTTGAGCGTGTTGATGGCGTGTCTGTGGCGTGTCTCACTTGAGCGTGTCTGTGGCGTGTCTGTGGCGTGTCTCACTTGAGCGTGTCTGTGGCGTGTCTCACTTGAGCGTGTTGATGGCGTGTCTGTGGCGTGTCTCACTTGAGCGTGTCTGTGGCGTGTCTCACTTGAGCGTGTTGATGGCGTGTCTGTGGCGTGTCTCACTTGAGCGTGTCTGTGGCGTGTCTGTGGCGTGTCTCACTTGAGCGTGTTGATGGCGAGGCTCAGAGCGTTGAATAAAGATGGTTCTCCCAAACAGACGGTGTCCAGAGCTTTCCTCAGAGCGAACACGTGTTTGGACGGATTTCCTGAACAAACACTGGACTTAAAAACTCTTCATCATCATCACATCATCAACATCATCCTCATCATCCTCCTCCTCATCACCATCATCACCAACATCCTCATCACCATCCTCATCATCACCATCCTCCTCATCATCATCACCATCACCATCCTCCTCATCATCACCATCATCCTCATCCTCACCATCATCCTCATCATCACCCTCATCCTCCTCATCATCATCACCAACATCCTCATCATCATCATCACCAACATCCTCATCATCATCACCATCAGTCTCACCTGACAGGTCTGTGAGCTTCTCCGCTCGCTTGTTCTTCGTCGTGATGATTCCAACCTTAACACAAAGCTCTTATTACAGGCATATTACACGCTTATTACTTTATCAACACGCGTTTGTACTTCTTCAGTTACACGCGTTTGTACTTCTGTACTTCAGTACTTCAGTTACACGCGTCTGTACTTCAGTACTTCAGTTACACGCGTTTGTACTTCAGTACTTCAGCTACACGCGTTTGTACTTCAGCTACACGCGTTTGTACTTCAGTACTTCAGCTACACGCGTTTGTACTTCAGTACTTCAGCTACACGCGTTTGTACTTCAGTACTTCAGCTACACGCGTTTGTACTTCAGTACTTCAGCTACACGCGTTTGTACTTCAGTACTTCAGCTACACGCGTTTGTACTTCAGTACTTCAGCTACACGCGTTTGTACTTCAGTACTTCAGCTACACGCGTTTGTACTTCAGTACTTCAGCTACACGCGTTTGTACTTCAGTACTTCAGCTACACGCGTTTGTACTTCAGTACTTCAGCTACACGCGTTTGTACTTCAGTACTTCAGTTACACGCGTTTGTACTTCAGTACTTCAGCTACACGCGTTTGTACTTCAGTACTTCAGCTACACGCGTTTGTACTTCAGTACTTCAGCTACACGCGTTTGTACTTCAGTACTTCAGCTACACGCGTTTGTACTTCAGTACTTCAGCTACACGCGTTTGTACTTCAGTACTTCAGCTACACGCGTTTGTACTTCAGTACTTCAGCTACACGCGTTTGTACTTCAGTACTTCAGCTACACGCGTTTGTACTTCAGTACTTCAGCTACACGCGTTTGTACTTCAGTACTTCAGTTACACGCGTTTGTACTTCAGTACTTCAGCTACACGCGTTTGTACTTCAGTACTTCAGCGACACGCGTTTGTACTTCAGCTACACGCGTTTGTACTTCAGCTACACGCGTTTGTACTTCAGCTACACGCGTTTGTACTTCAGCTACACGCGTTTGTACTTCAGCTACACGCGTTTGTACTTCAGCTACACGCGTTTGTACTTCAGTACTTCAGCTACACGCGTTTGTACTTCAGTACTTCAGTTACACGCGTTTGTACTTCAGTACTTCAGTTACACGTGTTTGTACTTCAGTTACACGTGTTTGTACTTCAGTTACACGTGTTTGTACTTCAGTACTTCAGTTACACGTGTTTGTACTTCAGTACTTCAGTTACACGTGTTTGTACTTCAGTACTTCAGTTACACGTGTTTGTACTTCAGTACTTCAGTTACACGTGTTTGTACTTCAGTACTTCAGCTACACGTGTTTGTACTTCAGTAACACGTGTTTGTACTTCAGTACTTCAGCTACACGTGTTTGTACTTCAGTACTTCAGTTACACGTGTTTGTACTTCAGTACTTCAGTTACACGTGTTTGTACTTCAGTACTTCAGTTACACGTGTTTGTACTTCAGTACTTCAGCTACACGTGTTTGTACTTCAGTACTTCAGTTACACGTGTTTGTACTTCAGTACTTCAGTTACACGTGTTTGTACTTCAGTACTTCAGTTACACGTGTTTGTACTTCAGTACTTCAGCTACACGTGTTTGTACTTCAGTACTTCAGTTACACGTGTTTGTACTTCAGTACTTCAGTTACACGTGTTTGTACTTCAGTACTTCAGTACTTCAGTTACACGTGTTTGTACTTCAGTACTTCAGTTACACGTGTTTGTACTTCAGTACTTCAGTTACACGTGTTTGTACTTCAGTACTTCAGCTACACGTGTTTGTACTTCAGTACTTCAGTTACACGTGTTTGTACTTCAGTACTTCAGTTACACGTGTTTGTACTTCAGTACTTCAGTTACACGTGTTTGTACTTCAGTACTTCAGCTACACGTGTTTGTACTTCAGTACTTCAGCTACACGTGTTTGTACTTCAGTACTTCAGTTACACGTGTTTGTACTTCAGTACTTCAGTACTTCAGTTACACGTGTTTGTACTTCAGTACTTCAGTACTTCAGTTACACGTGTTTGTACTTCAGTACTTCAGTTACACGTGTTTGTACTTCAGTACTTCAGTTACACGTGTTTGTACTTCAGTACTTCAGTTACACGTGTTTGTACTTCAGTACTTCAGTTACACGTGTTTGTACTTCAGTACTTCAGTTACACGTGTTTGTACTTCAGTACTTCAGCTACACGTGTTTGTACTTCAGTACTTCAGTTACACGTGTTTGTACTTCAGTACTTCAGTTACACGTGTTTGTACTTCAGTACTTCAGTTACACGTGTTTGTACTTCAGTACTTCAGTTACACGTGTTTGTACTTCAGTACTTCAGTTACACGTGTTTGTACTTCAGTACTTCAGTTACACGTGTTTGTACTTCAGTACTTCAGTTACACGTGTTTGTACTTCAGTACTTCAGTTACACGTGTTTGTACTTCAGTACTTCAGTTACACGTGTTTGTACTTCAGTATTTCAGCTACACGTGTTTGTACTTCAGTACTTCAGTTACACGTGTTTGTACTTCAGTACTTCAGTTACACGTGTTTGTACTTCAGTACTTCAGCTACACGTGTTTGTACTTCAGTACTTCAGTTACACGTGTTTGTACTTCAGTACTTCAGTACTTCAGTTACACGTGTTTGTACTTCAGTACTTCAGTACTTCAGTTACACGTGTTTGTACTTCAGTACTTCAGTTACACGTGTTTGTACTTCAGTACTTCAGTTACACGTGTTTGTACTTCAGTACTTCAGTTACACGTGTTTGTACTTCAGTACTTCAGTTACACGTGTTTGTACTTCAGTACTTCAGTTACACGTGTTTGTACTTCAGTACTTCAGTTACACGTGTTTGTACTTCAGTACTTCAGCTACACGTGTTTGTACTTCAGTACTTCAGCTACACGTGTTTGTACTTCAGTACTTCAGTTACACGTGTTTGTACTTCAGTACTTCAGTTACACGTGTTTGTACTTCAGTACTTCAGTTACACGTGTTTGTACTTCAGTACTTCAGTTACACGTGTTTGTACTTCAGTACTTCAGCTACACGTGTTTGTACTTCAGTACTTCAGTTACACGTGTTTGTACTTCAGTACTTCAGTTACACGTGTTTGTACTTCAGTACTTCAGTTACACGTGTTTGTACTTCAGTACTTCAGTTACACGTGTTTGTACTTCAGTACTTCAGCTACACGTGTTTGTACTTCAGTACTTCAGTTACACGTGTTTGTACTTCAGTACTTCAGTTACACGTGTTTGTACTTCAGTACTTCAGTTACACGTGTTTGTACTTCAGTACTTCAGTTACACGTGTTTGTACTTCAGTACTTCAGTTACACGTGTTTGTACTTCAGTACTTCAGTTACACGTGTTTGTACTTCAGTACTTCAGCTACACGTGTTTGTACTTCAGTATTTCAGCTACACGTGTTTGTACTTCAGTACTTCAGTTACACGTGTTTGTACTTCAGTACTTCAGTTACACGTGTTTGTACTTCAGTACTTCAGTTACACGTGTTTGTACTTCAGTACTTCAGTTACACGTGTTTGTACTTCAGTACTTCAGTTACACGTGTTTGTACTTCAGTACTTCAGTTACACGTGTTTGTACTTCAGTACTTCAGTTACACGTGTTTGTACTTCAGTACTTCAGCTACACGTGTTTGTACTTCAGTATTTCAGCTACACGTGTTTGTACTTCAGTACTTCAGTTACACGTGTTTGTACTTCAGTACTTCAGTTACACGTGTTTGTACTTCAGTACTTCAGTTACACGTGTTTGTACTTCAGTACTTCAGTTACACGTGTTTGTACTTCAGTACTTCAGTTACACGTGTTTGTACTTCAGTACTTCAGTTACACGTGTTTGTACTTCAGTACTTCAGTTACACGTGTTTGTACTTCAGTACTTCAGTTACACGTGTTTGTACTTCAGTACTTCAGTTACACGTGTTTGTACTTCAGTACTTCAGTTACACGTGTTTGTACTTCAGTACTTCAGTTACACGTGTTTGTACTTCAGTACTTCAGTTACACGTGTTTGTACTTCAGTACTTCAGTTACACGTGTTTGTACTTCAGTATTTCAGCTACACGTGTTTGTACTTCAGTACTTCAGTTACACGTGTTTGTACTTCAGTACTTCAGTTACACGTGTTTGTACTTCAGTACTTCAGTTACACGTGTTTGTACTTCAGTACTTCAGTTACACGTGTTTGTACTTCAGTACTTCAGTTACACGTGTTTGTACTTCAGTACTTCAGTTACACGTGTTTGTACTTCAGTACTTCAGTTACACGTGTTTGTACCTGGCTGATGGGATTCTGGTCAAAAAACTCCTCCACAAACTTTTCCAGAAGCTGAAACAAAGAAACAGACAAACATGAGCTCAGTCCTGGTTTAGTCCTGGTTTAGTCCTGGTTTAGTCCTGGTTTAGTCCTGGTTTAGTCCTGGTTTAGTCCTGGTTTAGTCCTGGTTTAGTCCTGGTTTAGACCTGGTTTAGACCTGGTTTAGTCCTGGTTTAGTCCTGGTTTAGTCCTGGTTTAGTCCTGGTTTAGACCTGGTTTAGACCTGGTTTAGACCTGGTTTAGACCTGGTTTAGACCTGGTTTAGACCTGGTTTAGACACCGTTTGGACCCGGTTTGGACCTGACCTTCAGAGTGGAGGCGAGTCTTGTGGGTTTCAGGTCCTGGTCTTCCATGGTCCGAGAACAGTCCAAGACAACAAACAAGTGACGCATCTGAAACACAAGTCCTGGTTTAGTCCCGGTTTAGACCCGGTTTAGTCCCGGTTTAGTCCCGGTTTAGTCCCGGTTTAGTCCCGGTTTAGTCCCGGTTTAGTCCCGGTTTAGACCCGGTTTAGACCCGGTTTAGACCCGGTTTAGACCCGGTTTAGACCCGGTTTAGACTCGGTTTCTACTGATCATTAAGACTTTTTAAACACATTTGATGTAATTGTCTCTGTCTTAGTTCTAAAAGCCACATAAATCCTATTGTTAGCTGCAGCTCGCCATCACTGATGATATGACGCGTAAAGCGACCATTAAACCTTCTCTTTTGTAACTCCTCCTACTTTAGACCTGCCTGAGGGCGGGGCTTACTCACACCTACACCTGGGTCAAACGTCTTAAAGAGTCTTAGAGTTCAGTCTTTCCACTGACCATTCCCAGCCGCACCTGACCGTGGCTCTCGGTCACTCTGGAAGAAAAGAGAGAAGAGTGAACGAGACGTTTATGACCCGAGGTCAAAGTTCACTCTGACCTTTTCCTCTTGGACTGGAACAGGATTTCTTCAACTGAAGCTTTGAGTGATCCAGACTCATCCTCCTTCAGCACCTCCCTGCAAACACAAGCATGAGACCACCAGGGGCCACTGACCGAGGGGCCACTAAGGGACCGCAGGACCACTAAGGGACCGCAGGACCGTCGATGGTCCAGACATGGTGTGATTAAACTGGAGTTTAATAAGGTCCATTGAAGAAAAAGGTTCAGTTTTAGTAAAAAACAAAACGTTTCGACTTCATCCAAGAGTCATTGTCAATCTGAGAATTTAGACCTGGAACTCAGATATTTATTCTATTCTGTGGTAAGCCCCGCCCACTGGGCGGGACCTCCTGAAGTAGAATGAAAAGTTGTTTGTTTCAACAGAAACTTACACCTCTTTGTTTCCATCAAGCCTCTTGTTTCCTCTCAGTCCTGTAAGGGGCCATCAGCCGCCTATTGTCCCTGGCTCTCTCTCCTTCTCTTCCTTGAGGACCTGATGACATCAGAGTGCTGTGGGCGTCGACCTCTCCAGGGATTCAAAATTCCATTATAAACAACAGGGAGATTGAACTTTAACCCTCCTGTTTAAAGGTCTTTCTGTTTGAACACAGTTTGTCTCTTTAACTCTTTCTCTTCATCTTTTGTCCTGCTCAGAATCTTCTCACGATCTTTGTGTCCAGCGTGAGTTCTGACCGGGGCGGGGCTTAACACGGAATAAAGATCTGAGTTCCAGGTCTACATTCACAGATTGACAATGACACTTGGATGAGTCGAAACGTCGTTTCGACTCAGTCGGTTGAGAAGGGTCGAGAGGGCCGAGAGGGGTCGAGAGGGGTCGAGAGGGCCGAGAGGGGTCGAGAGGGCCGAGAGGGGTCGAGAGGGCCGTGAGGGTCCAGAGGGCCGAGAGGGCCGAGAGGGGTCGAGAGGGCCGAGAGGGGTCGAGAGGGCCGAGAGGGGTCGAGAGGGCCGAGAGGGGTCCAGAGGGCCGAGAGGGGCCGAGAGGGGTCGAGAGGGGTCCAGAGGGCCGAGAGGGGTCCAGAGGGCCGAGAGGGGTCCAGAGGGCCGAGAGGGGTCGAGAGGGCCGTGAGGGTCGAGAGGGCCGAGAGGGGTCGAGAGGGGTCGAGAGGGCCGAGAGGGGTCGAGAGGGCCGAGAGGGGTCGAGAGGGCCGAGAGGGCCGAGAGGGGTCGAGAGGGCCGAGAGGGCCGAGAGGGGTCGAGAGGGCCGAGAGGGCCGAGAGGGCCGAGAGGGGTCGAGAGGGGTCGAGAGGGCCGAAAGGGGTCGAGAGGGGTCGAGAGGGCCGAAAGGGGTCGAGAGGGGTCGAGAGGGCCGAGAGGGGTCGAGAGGGGTCGAGAGGGGTCGAGAGGGCCGAAAGGGGTCGAGAGGGGTCGAGAGGGCCGAAAGGGGTCGAGAGGGGTCGAGAGGGCCGAAAGGGGTCGAGAGGGGTCGAGAGGGCCGAGAGGGGTCGAGAGGGCCGAAAGGGCCGAGAGGGGTCGAGAGGGCCGAGAGGGGTCCAGAGGGCCGAGAGGGGTCCAGAGGGCCGAGAGGGGGTCGAGAGGGCCGAGAGGGGGTCGAGAGGGGTCGAGAGGGGTCGAGAGGGGCCGAGAGGGGTCGAGAGGGGTCGAGAGGGCCGAGAGGGGTCGAGAGGGGTCGAGAGGGGTCGAGAGGGGTCGAGAGGGGTCGAGAGGGGTCGAGAGGGCTGTGAGGGGTCCAGAGGGGCGTGAGGGTCCAGAGGGGCGTGAGGGTCCAGAGGGGTCGAGAGGGCCGTGAGGGGTCCAGAGGGTCCAGAGGGGTCGTGAGGGGTCGAGAGGGGCCGAGAGGGGTCGAGAGGGGTCGAGAGGGGCCGAGAGGGGTCGAGAGGGGTCCAGAGGGGTCCAGAGGGGCGTGAGGGTACAGAGGGGCGTGAGGGGTCGAGAGGGCCGTGAGGGTCCAGAGGGCCGAGAGGGGTCGAGAGGGGTCGAGAGGGCCGAGAGGGCCGAGAGGGGTCGAGAGGGGTCGAGAGGGCCGAGAGGGGTCGAGAGGGCCGAGAGGGGTCGAGAGGGCCGAGAGGGGTCGAGAGGGCCGAGAGGGGTCGAGAGGGCCGAGAGGGGTCGAGAGGGCCGAGAGGGGTCGAGAGGGCCGAGAGGGGTCGAGAGGGGTCGAGAGGGGTCGAGAGGGGTCGAGAGGGGTCGAGAGGGGTCGAGAGGGCCGAAAGGGGCCGAGAGGGGCCGAGAGGGGCCGAGAGGGGTCGAGAGGGGTCGAGAGGGGTCGAGAGGGCCGAAAGGGGTCGAGAGGGCCGAGAGGGGTCGAGAGGGCCGAGAGGGGTCGAGAGGGGTCGAGAGGGGTCGAGAGGGGTCGAGAGGGGTCGAGAGGGCCGAGAGGGGTCGAGAGGGCCGAGAGGGGTCCAGAGGGCCGAGAGGGTCCAGAGGGCCGAGAGGGGTCGAGAGGGGTCGAGAGGGCCGAGAGGGGTCGAGAGGGCCGAGAGGGGTCCAGAGGGCCGAGAGGGGCCGAGAGGGGTCGAGAGGGCCGAGAGGGGTCGAGAGGGGTCCAGAGGGGTCCAGAGGGCCGAGAGGGGTCGAGAGGGCCGAGAGGGGTCGAGAGGGCCGAGAGGGGTCGAGAGGGCCGTGAGGGCCGAGAGGGGTCGAGAGGGCCGAGAGGGGTCGAGAGGGGTCGAGAGGGGCCGAGAGGGCCGAGAGGGGTCGAGAGGGCCGAGAGGGCCGAGAGGGGTCGAGAGGGCCGAAAGGGGTCGAGAGGGGTCGAGAGGGCCGAGAGGGGTCCAGAGGGCCGAGAGGGGTCCAGAGGGGCGTGAGGGCCGAGAGGGGTCGAGAGGGCCGAGAGGGGTCCAGAGGGCCGAGAGGGGTCGAGAGGGGTCGAGAGGGCCGAGAAGGGTCGAGAGGGGTCGAGAGGGCTGTGAGGGGTCCAGAGGGGCGTGAGGGTCCAGAGGGGCGTGAGGGTCCAGAGGGGTCGAGAGGGCCGTGAGGGGTCGTGAGGGGTCGAGAGGGGTCGAGAGGGGCCGAGAGGGGTCGAGAGGGGCCGAGAGGGGTCGAGAGGGGCCGAGAGGGGTCCAGAGGGGCGTGAGGGTACAGAGGGGCGTGAGGGTCCAGAGGGGTCGAGAGGGCCGTGAGGGTCGTGAGGGTCCAGATGGTCGTGAGGGTCCAGAGGGTCGTGAGGGTCCAGAGGGTCGTGAGGGTCCAGAGGGTCGTGAGGGTCCAGAGGGTCGTGAGGGTCCAGAGGGTCCAGAGGGTCGTGAGGGTCCAGAGGGTCGTGAGGGTCCAGAGGGTCCAGAGGGTCGTGAGGGTCCAGAGGGTCCAGAGGGTCGTACCATGTCCTCTCGTAGCCGCCCTCCCAGCGCTTGGCTCGCTCCGGCTCCTCGTCCATGTTCTTCAAACACAAGAGCAAAGGGTCAAAGGGTCAGGTGTAATACCCCATTGGTCCAGCAGGGTCCAGCCTCCACACTGGGCGGAGCCTCCTGATAATATTTGTTTACAGTTTGTTCCCCTCAAATATCACCCTCATCACTGATGAGTACCTGAGTGACATCTGAATGAGCCGGGCTGATCCCGCCCCCTGGTACATGATCCCGCCCCCTGGTACATGATCCCGCCCCCTGGTACATGATCCCGCCCCCTGGTACATGATCCCGCCCCCTGGTACATGATCCCGCCCCCTGGTACATAACGGGAACTGAACCTGAAATCTCCAGCAACACTTCTGTCCAATGACGTGAAGAGCCACATAGTGAGACTAAAGAGCCACATAGTGAGAGCCACATAGTGAGACTAAAGAGAGCCACATAGTGAGACTAAAGAGAGCCACATAGTGAGACTAAAGAGCCACATAGTGAGACTAAAGAGAGCCACATAGTGAGACTAAAGAGCCACATAGTGAGACTAAAGAGCCACATAGTGAGACTAAAGAGCCACATAGTGAGACTAAAGAGCCACATAGTGAGACTAAAGAGCCACATAGTGAGACTAAAGAGCCACATAGTGAGACTAAAGAGCCACATAGTGAGACTAAAGAGCCACATAGTGAGACTAAAGAGCCACATAGTGAGACTAAAGAGCCACAGAGTGAGACTAAAGAGCCACATAGTGAGACTAAAGAGCCACATAGTGAGACTAAAGAGAGCCACATAGTGAGACTAAAGAGCCACATAGTGAGACTAAAGAGCCACATAGTGAGACTAAAGAGCCACATAGTGAGACTAAAGAGCCACATAGTGAGACTAAAGAGCCACATAGTGAGACTAAAGAGCCACATAGTGAGACTAAAGAGAGCCACATAGTGAGACTAAAGAGAGCCACATAGTGAGACTAAAGAGCCACATAGTGAGACTAAAGAGAGCCACATAGTGAGACTAAAGAGAGCCACATAGTGAGACTAAAGAGCCACATAGTGAGACTAAAGAGAGCCACATAGTGAGACTAAAGAGAGCCACATAGTGAGACTAAAGAGCCACATAGTGAGACTAAAGAGCCACATAGTGAGACTAAAGAGCCACATAGTGAGACTAAAGAGCCACAGAGTGAGACTAAAGAGAGCCACATAGTGAGACTAAAGAGCCACAGAGTGAGACTAAAGAGAGCCACAGAGTGAGACTAAAGAGCCACATAGTGAGACTAAAGAGCCACATAGTGAGACTAAAGAGCCACATAGTGAGACTAAAGAGCCACATAGTGAGACTAAAGAGAGCCACATAGTGAGACTAAAGAGCCACATAGTGAGACTAAAGAGCCACATAGTGAGACTAAAGAGCCACATAGTGAGACTAAAGAGCCACATAGTGAGACTAAAGAGCCACATAGTGAGACTAAAGAGAGCCACATAGTGAGACTAAAGAGAGCCACATAGTGAGACTAAAGAGAGCCACATAGTGAGACTAAAGAGAGCCACATAGTGAGACTAAAGAGAGCCACATAGTGAGACTAAAGAGAGCCACATAGTGAGACTAAAGAGAGCCACATAGTGAGACTAAAGAGCCACATAGTGAGAGCCACATAGTGAGACTAAAGAGCCACATAGTGAGACTAAAGAGAGCCACATAGTGAGACTAAAGAGAGCCACATAGTGAGACTAAAGAGCCACATAGTGAGACTAAAGAGCCACATAGTGAGACTAAAGAGCCACATAGTGAGACTAAAGAGCCACATAGTGAGACTAAAGAGCCACATAGTGAGACTAAAGAGCCACATAGTGAGACTAAAGAGCCACATAGTGAGACTAAAGAGCCACATAGTGAGACTAAAGAGCCACATAGTGAGACTAAAGAGCCACATAGTGAGACTAAAGAGCCACATAGTGAGACTAAAGAGAGCCACATAGTGAGACTAAAGAGCCACATAGTGAGACTAAAGAGCCACATAGTGAGACTAAAGAGCCACATAGTGAGACTAAAGAGCCACATAGTGAGACTAAAGAGCCACATAGTGAGACTAAAGAGCCACATAGTGAGACTAAAGAGCCACATAGTGAGACTAAAGAGAGCCACAAACACAGATATTTAATACTTAAAGTTCAGAGTTATTAGTCAAAATAATAACAATTCATATAGAGGCCAGTTATGTATATTTATGAAATAAGATGTTTTTCATTCAGAATAATCTCGTGATGTTAAAAAAGACACAAATAAAACACACAGATAAAGAGAATAAAATGAAAGGCGATTATAAAAAGCACGTGACAAACAGAAGCACGTGACAAACAGAATCACGTGTTAAAGTCACGAACATAAAGAGAATAATAACATCATCATAAGTCAAGCCTAAACTTACACAAAGACAAACGCGCGTGAGTAAATAACGATCCTTACGTTCCCGGCTCCGCGCGCAGCACAAACACCGTCCGGACGGAAACAAGCGGCAGGAGAAAGGTTCCGGCCTTAATGTCTTCAAACAGTGCCCCCTAGCGCCCACGCTTTATTCTCAACGCTCAACACGAGTTAATATTAGATTTCCCTGATAAAGTTTAATTTTAATATTGTCTAAAGCTGCAGCAATTAATCAAATAATTCACTAATTAACTATGAAAACCTGAAGTTGTGTTGGACTAAAGATAATGTTTGTAAGACTGGTCTGGGATCAGTTTGAGGCTCAAACTGACTCTGGTTTAGCCCTGGTTTAGACCTGGTTTAGTCCTGGTTTAGACCTGGTTTAGACCTGGTTTAGACCTGGTTTTGAGCTGGTTTAGTCCTGGTTTAGTCCTGGTTTAGACCTGGTTTAGACCTGGTTTAGTCCTGGTTTAGTCCTGGTTTAGTCCTGGTTTAGTCCTGGTTTAGACCTGGTTTAGTCCTGGTTTAGTCCTGGTTTAGACCTGGTTTAGTCCTGGTTTAGTCCTGGTTTAGTCCTGGTTTAGACCTGGTTTAGACCTGGTTTAGTCCTGGTTTAGTCCTGGTTTAGACCTGGTTTAGACCTGGTTTAGACCTGGTTTAGACCTGGTTTAGTCCTGGTTTAGACCTGGTTTAGACCTGGTTTAGACCTGGTTTAGTCCTGGTTTAGACCTGGTTTAGACCTGGTTTAGTCTTGGTTTAGTCCTGGTTTAGAGCTGGTTTAGTCCTGGTTTAGTCCTGGTTTAGTCCTGGTTTAGTCCTGGTTTAGACTTGGTTTAGACCTGGTTTAGACCTGGTTTAGACCTGGTTTAGTCCTGGTTTAGACCTGGTTTAGACCTGGTTTAGACCTGGTTTAGTCCTGGTTTAGACCTGGTTTAGACCTGGTTTAGTCTTGGTTTAGTCCTGGTTTAGAGCTGGTTTAGTCCTGGTTTAGTCCTGGTTTAGTCCTGGTTTAGACCTGGTTTAGACCTGGTTTAGTCCTGGTTTAGACCTGGTTTAGACCTGGTTTAGACCTGGTTTAGACCTGGTTTAGTCCTGGTTTAGACCTGGTTTAGTCCTGGTTTAGACCTGGTTTAGACCTGGTTTAGTCCTGGTTTAGTCCTGGTTTAGTCCTGGTTTAGACCTGGTTTAGACCTGGTTTAGACCTGGTTTAGTCTTGGTTTAGTCCTGGTTTAGAGCTGGTTTAGTCCTGGTTTAGTCCTGGTTTAGTCCTGGTTTAGACCTGGTTTAGACCTGGTTTAGTCCTGGTTTAGACCTGCTTTAGACCTGGTTTAGACCTGGTTTAGTCCTGGTTTAGACCTGGTTTAGACCTGGTTTAGTCTTGGTTTAGTCCTGGTTTAGTCCTGGTTTAGATCTGGTTTAGACCTGGTTTAGTCCTGGTTTAGAGCTGGTTTAGACCTAGTTTAGTCCTGGTTTAGACCTGGTTTAGTCCTGGTTTAGACCTGGTTTAGACCTGGTTTAGTCCTGGTTTAGACCTGGTTTAGACCTGGTTTAGTCCTGGTTTAGAGCTGGTTTAGACCTGGTTTAGACCTGGTTTAGTCCTGGTTTAGACCTGGTTTAGTCCTGGTTTAGACCTGGTTTAGACCTGGTTTAGACCTGGTTTAGAGCTGGTTTAGACCTGGTTTAGACCTGGTTTAGAGCTGGTTTAGACCTGGTTTAGACCTGGTTTAGAGCTGGTTTAGAGCTGGTTTAGAGCTGGTTTAGACCTGGTTTAGACCTGGTTTAGAGCTGGTTTAGACCTGGTTTAGAGCTGGTTTAGACCTGGTTTAGACCTGGTTTAGACCTGGTTTAGAGCTGGTTTAGAGCTGGTTTAGTCCTGGTTTAGTCCTGGTTTAGTCCTGGTTTAGACCTGGTTTAGTCCTGGTTTAGTCCTGGTTTAGTCCTGGTTTAGACCTGGTTTAGACCTGGTTTAGTCCTGGTTTAGTCCTGGTTTAGTCCTGGTTTAGACCTGGTTTAGACCTGGTTTAGACCTGGTTTAGTCCTGGTTTAGACCTGGTTTAGACCTGGTTTAGACCTGGTTTAGTCCTGGTTTAGACCTGGTTTAGTCCTGGTTTAGACCTGGTTTAGACCTGGTTTAGTCTTGGTTTAGTCCTGGTTTAGAGCTGGTTTAGTCCTGGTTTAGACCTGGTTTAGACCTGGTTTAGTCCTGGTTTAGACCTGGTTTAGACCTGGTTTAGACCTGGTTTAGACCTGGTTTAGTCCTGGTTTAGACCTGGTTTAGTCCTGGTTTAGACCTGGTTTAGACCTGGTTTAGTCCTGGTTTAGTCCTGGTTTAGTCCTGGTATAGACCTGCTTTAGACCTGGTTTAGACCTGGTTTAGACCTGGTTTAGTCTTGGTTTAGTCCTGGTTTAGTCCTGGTTTAGATCTGGTTTAGACCTGGTTTAGTCCTGGTTTAGAGCTGGTTTAGACCTAGTTTAGTCCTGGTTTAGACCTGGTTTAGTCCTGGTTTAGACCTGGTTTAGACCTGGTTTAGTCCTGGTTTAGACCTGGTTTAGACCTGGTTTAGTCCTGGTTTAGAGCTGGTTTAGACCTGGTTTAGACCTGGTTTAGTCCTGGTTTAGACCTGGTTTAGTCCTGGTTTAGACCTGGTTTAGACCTGGTTTAGACCTGGTTTAGACCTGGTTTAGACCTGGTTTAGAGCTGGTTTAGAGCTGGTTTAGACCTGGTTTAGACCTGGTTTAGACCTGGTTTAGAGCTGGTTTAGAGCTGGTTTAGAGCTGGTTTAGACCTGGTTTAGACCTGGTTTAGAGCTGGTTTAGACCTGGTTTAGAGCTGGTTTAGACCTGGTTTAGACCTGGTTTAGACCTGGTTTAGAGCTGGTTTAGAGCTGGTTTAGAGCTGGTTTAGACCTGGTTTAGACCTGGTTTAGACCTGGTTTAGAGCCATACCTGTTGTTCAGGTAAATCTGACTTGGGATCAGTTCCGGGAAAAGCCGGAGAAAGCCGAGTCCTCCGGATGTGCGCGCGCAGCTGAGTGAGACGCTACGACACGACGCAGGTGAGGCGCGAGGCGACGCTCTTAATGTTGAAAGAATCTTTTCTGTGGCGCGTTTGAAACATGAATAAATCCACACATGGTCACGTGGGGAAACCCGGGGGTCGTTGTGGGGCTTTACGCGTGTGTTTCGGACAGTTTCGGACAGTTTCGGACAGTTTCGGCGTCGGGACGAAACACCTGTTGTTTTCACCTGTTTCCGCTCGCGAGGCGCGTGCTTCACGCAAACGTCACACTTTATTTACAACAATTAAAGCTGTGAGAGAATATACAATAACTGGCATTAAAGATCTTACATTTATTCAATTAAGATGAGATAAGTCTTTATTTGTCCCACAATGGGGAAATTTCATTGTTGCAACGCAGGAAGATCCAGAGGAAAAGAACAGATCACTTACAGGAAGTCTGAAAAAACTTCCTATAAGTGATCTGTTCTTTTCCTCTGGATAAGATAAAAAATAATAATAATAGTGGCAAGTAAACACTTATTTACAGCAGTTGTATTGCACATGGGTATGTCAGTATTGCACATGGTATGTCAGTATTGCACATGGTATGTCAGTATTGCACATGGTATGTCAGTATTGCACATGGTATGTCAGTATTGCACATGGTATGTCAGTATTGCACATGGTATGTCAGTATTGCACATGGGTATGTCAGTATTGCACATGGTATGTCAGTATTGCACATGGTATGACAGTATTGCACATGGTATGTCAGTATTGCACATGGGTATGTCAGTATTGCACATGGTTATGACAGTATTGCACATGGGTATGTCAGTATTGCACATGGGTATGTCAGTATTGCACATGGGTATGTCAGTATTGCACATGGGTATGTCAGTATTGCACATGGTATGACAGTATTGCACATAGTATGACAGTATTGCACATGGTATGACAGTATTGCACATGGTTATGTCAGTATTGCACATGGGTATGACAGTATTGCACATGGGTTTGTCAGTATTGCACATGGGTATGACAGTATTGCACATGGGTATGACAGTGTTTGTTATAAAGTCTGACAGCAGCAGAAGGAAAGACGTGTGAAACGTCTCCTTCACACAGCGAGGGTGGATCAGTCACTGAAGCTGCTCTCCAGAGAGGACAGTGTCCTGCAGGGGACAGAGTGTCCTGCAGGGGACAGAGTGTCCTGCAGGGGACAGAGTGTCCTGCAGGGGGCGACACTCATGGTCCAGCATAGATGTGAGTTTAGCCAGGACCCTTCTGTCCCCCACCTCCTGCACCGAGTCCAGAGCACAGCCCAGGACGGAGCTGGACTTCTTGATGACTCTGTCCAGCTTTCAGGGTTAGAGTTACCCTGGTCACCTCCCCACAGATCTGACCTGTAACGGGGCCTGGAGGGGCCACTGCTTGTCTCCATGGAGATATCAAAAGCCACACAGAACATTTAAGGGGTCAGAGTGTAGCTTTAAACCAGAACCCTAACCTCCTCCCCCTCTCCTCTGGTGGAGGTCGTGTCTCTGGAGGAGGTCGTGTCTCTGGTGGAGGTCGCGTCTCTGGTGGAGGTCGCGTCTCTGGTGGAGGTCGCGTCTCTGGAGGAGGTCGCGTCTCTGGTGGAGGTCGTGTCTCGGGTGGAGGTCGTGTCTCTGGTGTAGGTCAGGTCGTGTCTCTGGTGGAGGCCGTGTCTCTGGTGGAGGTCGTGTCTCTGCTGGAGGTCGTGTCTCTGCAGGAGGTCGCGTCTCTGGAGGAGGTCGCGTCTCTGGTGGAGGTCGTGTCTCTGGTGGAGGTCGTGTCTCTGGTGGAGGTCGTGTCTCTGGAGGAGGTCGTGTCTCTGGTGGAGGTCGTGTCTCTGGTGGAGGTCGTGTCTCTGGAGGTCGTGTCTCTGGTGGAGGTCGCGTCTCTGGTGGAGGTCGCGTCTCTGGTGGAGGTCGCGTCTCTGGTGGAGGTCGCGTCTCTGGTGGAGGTCGTGTCTCCGTCTCTGGTGGAGGTCGTGTCTCTGGTGGAGGTCAGGTCGTGTCTCTGGTGGAGGTCGCGTCTCTGGTGGAGGTCGCGTCTCTGGTGGAGGTCGCGTCTCTGGTGGAGGTCGCGTCTCGGGTGGAGGTCGCGTCTCGGGTGGAGGTCGTGTCTCTGGTGTAGGTCAGGTCGTGTCTCTGGTGGAGGTCGTGTCTCGGGTGGAGGTTGTGTCTCTGGTGGAGGTCAGGTCGTGTCTCTGGTGGAGGTTGTGTCTCTGCTGGAGGTCGTGTCTCTGGTGGAGGTCGTGTCTCTGCAGGAGGTCGCGTCTCTGGTGGAGGTCGCGTCTCTGGTGGAGGTCGCGTCTCTGGAGGAGGTCGCGTCTCTGGTGGAGGTCGCGTCTCTGGTGGAGGTCGTGTCTCCGTCTCTGGTGGAGGTCGCGTCTCTGGTGGAGGTCGCGTCTCTGGTGGAGGTCGCGTCTCTGGTGGAGGTCGTGTCTCTGGTGGAGGTCGCGTCTCTGGTGGAGGTTGTGTCTCTGGTGGAGGTCGCGTCTCTGGTGGAGGTCGTGTCTCTGGAGGAGGTTGTGTCTCTGGAGGAGGTTGTGTCTCTGGTGGAGGTCGTGTCTCTGGAGGAGGTCGCGTCTCTGGTGGAGGTCGTGTCTCTGGAGGAGGTCGTGTCTCTGGTGGAGGTCGCGTCTCTGGTGGAGGTCGTGTCTCCGTCTCTGGTGGAGGTCGCGTCTCTGGAGGAGGTCGTGTCTCTGGTGGAGGTCGTGTCTCTGGAGGAGGTCGTGTCTCTGGAGGAGGTCGTGTCTCTGGTGGAGGTCGCGTCTCTGGTGGAGGTCGCGTCTCTGGAGGAGGTCGTGTCTCTGGAGGAGGTCGCGTCTCTGGTGGAGGTCGCGTCTCTGGTGGAGGTCGCGTCTCCGTCTCTGGTGGAGGTCGCGTCTCTGGTGGAGGTCGCGTCTCTGGTGGAGGTCGCGTCTCTGGTGGAGGTCGCGTCTCTGGTGGAGGTCGCGTCTCTGGTGGAGGTCGTGTCTCTGGTGGAGGTCGCGTCTCTGGTGGAGGTCGTGTCTCTGGAGGAGGTTGTGTCTCTGGAGGAGGTCGCGTCTCTGGTGGAGGTCGTGTCTCTGGAGGAGGTCGTGTCTCTGGTGGAGGTCGCGTCTCTGGTGGAGGTCGTGTCTCCGTCTCTGGTGGAGGTCGCGTCTCTGGAGGAGGTCGTGTCTCTGGTGGAGGTCGTGTCTCTGGAGGAGGTCGTGTCTCTGGAGGAGGTCGTGTCTCTGGTGGAGGTCGCGTCTCTGGTGGAGGTCGCGTCTCTGGAGGAGGTCGTGTCTCTGGAGGACGTCGTGTCTCTGGAGGAGGTCGTGTCTCTGGTGGAGGTCGTGTCTCTGGTGGAGGTCGTGTCTCTGGTGGAGGTCGTGTCTCCGTCTCTGGTGGAGGTCGCGTCTCTGGTGGAGGTCGTGTCTCTGGAGGAGGTCGCGTCTCTGGTGGAGGTCGTGTCTCTGGTGGAGGTCGTGTCTCTGGAGGAGGTCGTGTCTCTGGTGGAGGTCGTGTCTCCGTCTCTGGTGGAGGTCGTGTCTCTGGTGGAGGTCGTGTCTCTGGTGGAGGTCGTGTCTCCGTCTCTGGTGGAGGTCGCGTCTCTGGTGGAGGTCGTGTCTCTGGAGGAGGTCGTGTCTCTGGAGGAGGTTGTGTCTCTGGAGGAGGTTGTGTCTCTGGAGGAGGTTGTGTCTCTGGAGGAGGTCGTGTCTCTGGAGGAGGTCGTGTCTCTGGTGGAGGTCGTGTCTCCGTCTCTGGTGGAGGTCGTGTCTCTGGTGGAGGTCGTGTCTCTGGTGGAGGTCGTGTCTCCGTCTCTGGTGGAGGTCGCGTCTCTGGTGGAGGTCGCGTCTCTGGTGGAGGTCGCGTCTCTGGTGGAGGTCGTGTCTCTGGAGGAGGTCGTGTCTCCGTCTCTGGTGGAGGTCGTGTCTCTGGTGGAGGTCGTGTCTCTGGTGGAGGTCGTGTCTCTGGTGGAGGTCGTGTCTCTGGTGGAGGTCGTGTCTCCGTCTCTGGTGGAGGTCGCGTCTCTGGTGGAGGTCGTGTCTCTGGAGGAGGTCGTGTCTCTGGTGGAGGTCGTGTCTCTGGTGGAGGTCGTGTCTCCGTCTCTGGTGGAGGTCGCGTCTCTGGTGGAGGTCGTGTCTCTGGAGGAGGTCGTGTCTCTGGAGGAGGTTGTGTCTCTGGAGGAGGTCGTGTCTCTGGAGGAGGTCGTGTCTCTGGTGGAGGTCGTGTCTCCGTCTCTGGTGGAGGTCGTGTCTCTGGTGGAGGTCGTGTCTCTGGTGGAGGTCGTGTCTCTGGTGGAGGTCGTGTCTCCGTCTCTGGTGGAGGTCGCGTCTCTGGTGGAGGTCGCGTCTCTGGTGGAGGTCGTGTCTCTGGTGGAGGTCGTGTCTCCGTCTCTGGTGGAGGTCGTGTCTCTGGTGGAGGTCGTGTCTCTGGTGGAGGTCGTGTCTCTGGTGGAGGTCGTGTCTCCGTCTCTGGTCGAGGTCGTGTCTCTGGTGGAGGTCGTGTCTCTGGTGGAGGTCGTGTCTCCGTCTCTGGTGGAGGTCGTGTCTCTGGTGGAGGTCGTGTCTCTGGTGGAGGTCGTGTCTCCGTCTCTGGTGGAGGTCGTGTCTCTGGTGGAGGTCGTGTCTCTGGAGGAGGTCGTGTCTCTGGAGGAGGTTGTGTCTCTGGAGGAGGTTGTGTCTCTGGTGGAGGTCGTGTCTCTGGTGGAGGTCGTGTCTCTGGTGGAGGTCGTGTCTCTGGTGGAGGTCGTGTCTCTGGAGGAGGTCGTGTCTCTGGAGGAGGTCGTGTCTCTGGAGGAGGTTGTGTCTCTGGTGGAGGTCGTGTCTCTGGTGGAGGTCGTGTCTCTGGAGGAGGTCGTGTCTCTGGAGGAGGTTGTGTCTCTGGTGGAGGTCGTGTCTCTGGTGGAGGTCGTGTCTCTGGTGGAGGTCGTGTCTCTGGTGGAGGTTGTGTCTCTGGAGGAGGTCATGACCACGACCTCTGAACTCTTTAAATATTTCTGTTTGTGTTTCTCAGAGCTGAAGATGTCTGTGGGCGGAGCCTCCAGGTTCGACCGGGTTCGGGAGTATCCCATTTACGACGAGGTGTTTGACCATCACTCTCTTGTGTTTGACCTTTGACCCTCAGAGGAGCAGTTTTAACCCCTCGTCCCTCTGCAGGTCCCGTCAGGTTCTGTGTACAGAGACTTCCCGCCTCCGCCGGCGCCGGTTTACGCTCCGCTGTCGTCCGGCCTGAGCCTCCACTCTTTTCCGCCGCCGCCGCCGCCGTCGGTGCTGCCGGCCGCGAGCCTGGACCCGCTGCCGCCGCCACTCCCCAGCCATGCCGCCGTGGGGCCCGAGACGTTCTACCCGCCGAGCGAGGAGGAGCCAGAGCAAGGCGAGCCCGACCACGACGCCCTGGACATCAAACCTGTGCGGCGCTTCATCCCCGACTCGGTCAAGGACTTCTTCAGAGGCAGCGGCCGCAGCAGCAAGCGCTGGAGCCTCCCCAAATCTAAGAAGTCTTCATCTGAAATGAACGGCCATAGCACAAACGGCGTGCCCTGCTCGCCGCCACCCTCTGCCCCGCCCTCGCCGTCTCTGCCCGGCTCCTTCCGTGACCCGTACGGCGGCTCGGGCAGCTACGTGTCGCAGAAGGACGCGCTGCTTCTGGGCGCCGAGGCCTTAGACTCAGTGTCTAACGTGCCCACAAACATGTCGGCGCAGACGTACGCCGAGCGCGTGGAGGAGTATCACCAGCGCTACGCCTACATGAAGTCGTGGGCGGGGCTTCTGCGGATCCTGGGTTGTGTGGAGCTGCTGTTGGGCGCCGCCGTGTTTGCCTGCGTCTGCGCTTACGTGCACAAAGACAACGAGTGGTTCAACATGTACGGCTACTCCACGCCGCAGCTGTACGGCGGGCTGGGGGGCGGGGCTTACGGCGCGGGCGGGGCTCCGTACACCGGGCCCAAGACGCCGTTCGTGCTGGTGGTGGCGGGGCTGGCGTGGATCGTCACGGTGATCCTGGTGGTGCTGGGCATGAGCCTGTATTACCGGGCCATCCTGTTAGACTCCTCCTGGTGGCCGCTGACAGAGTGCGCCATCAACCTGGTGCTCGGCGTGCTTTACCTCGCCGCCGCCGTCGTTTACGTCCGCGACACCACGCGCGGCGGCATGTGCAACATGCCCGTCTTCAACAACGGCCTGAACGGAGCCTTCTGCCGCGTGGAGGCCGGGCAAACGGCCGCCATCGTCTTCCTCTTCATCACCATGGTGCTGTACTTCATCAGCGCCGCCGTCTGCCTCAAACTGTGGCGACACGAAGCGGCGCGTCTGCGGCGAGAAGCCTACGAGCGCGAGGTACGACCAATCACACGAGTCTAAAGACGAGCGCGAGGTACGACCAATCACACGAGTCTAAAGACGAGCGCGAGGTACGACCAATCACACGAGTCTAAAGACGAGCGCGAGGTACGACCAATCACACGAGTCTAAAGACGAGCGCGAGGTACGACCAATCACACGAGTCTAAAGACGAGCTCGAGGTGACGACCAATCACACGAGTCTAAAGACGACCGCGAGGTGACGACCAATCACACGAGTCTAAAGACGAGCGCGAGGTGACGACCAATCACACGAGTCTAAAGACGAGCTCGAGGTGACGACCAATCACACGAGTCTAAAGACGAGCGCGAGGTGACGACCAATCACACGAGTCTAAAGACGAGCTCGAGGTGACGACCAATCACACGAGTCTAAAGACGAGCGCGAGGTACGACCAATCACACGAGTCTAAAGACGAGCGCGAGGTACGACCAATCACACGAGTCTAAAGACGAGCGCGAGGTACGACCAATCACACGAGTCTAAAGACGAGCGCGAGGTACGACCAATCACACGAGTCTAAAGACGAGCTCGAGGTGACGACCAATCACACGAGTCTAAAGACGAGCTCGAGGTACGACCAATCACACGAGTCTAAAGACGAGCTCGAGGTGACGACCAATCACACGAGTCTAAAGACGAGCTCGAGGTGACGACCAATCACACGAGTCTAAAGACGAGCGCGAGGTACGACCAATCACACGAGTCTAAAGACGAGCGCAAGGTACGACCAATCACACGAGTCTAAAGACGAGCTCGAGGTGACGACCAATCACACGAGTCTAAAGACGAGCTCGAGGTGACGACCAATCACACGAGTCTAAAGACGAGCTCGAGGTGACGACCAATCACACGAGTCTAAAGACGAGCTCGAGGTGACGACCAATCACACGAGTCTAAAGACGAGCTCGAGGTACGACCAATCACACGAGTCTAAAGACGAGCTCGAGGTGACGACCAATCACACGAGTCTAAAGACGAGCGCGAGGTACGACCAATCACACGAGTCTAAAGACGAGCGCGAGGTGACGACCAATCACACGAGTCTAAAGACGAGCGCGAGGTACGACCAATCACACGAGTCTAAAGACGAGCTCGAGGTGACGACCAATCACACGAGTCTAAAGACGAGCTCGAGGTGACGACCAATCACACGAGTCTAAAGACGAGCTCGAGGTGACGACCAATCACACGAGTCTAAAGACGAGCTCGAGGTGACGACCAATCACACGAGTCTAAAGACGAGCTCGAGGTGACGACCAATCACACGAGTCTAAAGACGAGCGCGAGGTGACGACCAATCACACGAGTCTAAAGACGAGCGCGAGGTACGACCAATCACACGAGTCTAAAGACGAGCGCGAGGTGACGACCAATCACACGAGTCTAAAGACGAGCGCGAGGTGACGACCAATCACACGAGTCTAAAGACGAGCTCGAGGTGACGACCAATCACACGAGTCTAAAGACGAGCTCGAGGTGACGACCAATCACACGAGTCTAAAGACGAGCTCGAGGTGACGACCAATCACACGAGTCTAAAGACGAGCTCGAGGTGACGACCAATCACACGAGTCTAAAGACGAGCTCGAGGTGACGACCAATCACACGAGTCTAAAGACGAGCTCGAGGTGACGACCAATCACACAAGTCTAAAGACGAGCTCGAGGTACGACCAATCACACGAGTCTAAAGACGAGCTCGAGGTGACGACCAATCACACGAGTCTAAAGACGAGCTCGAGGTGACGACCAATCACACGAGTCTAAAGACGAGCGCGAGGTACGACCAATCACACGAGTCTAAAGACGAGCGCGAGGTGACGACCAATCACACGAGTCTAAAGACGAGCGCGAGGTACGACCAATCACACGAGTCTAAAGACGAGCGCGAGGTACGACCAATCACACGAGTCTAAAGACGAGCTCGTTCTAGAAATCAACTCGATCAAAAGATGATGAATAAGTGGCTTTTTCTGCAGAATATGAAAACCAAGATGAAACTAAATTTACAGATTATAATAATCACATGTTAGAAAAAGCTTCAGTTGTTTCATCTGGACTCAGTTAGAAAAAAATAGACGTTTCGACTCTCATCCAAGAGTCATTGTCAATAAAAGAATTTAGGTCGAGAACTCCGATATTAATACTGTTCTGTGGTAAGACCCGCCCATTGGGAGGAGCCTTCCTGAAGTAGAAAGAGTTGTTTGTTTCAACAGAAACTCCCCCTTGTATCTACCGAGCCTATTCAGAATTTTAATGGCCTATTAGAATCCTCTTTGTCTTTGTGAGACCCTGGCTCAACCACCCTGAGGACCTGATTAGCATCTGAATGTCCTGGTCCTGGTCCTCTACCTTTCCAGGGGTTCAGTATACCATTATAGATACCAGGAAGATTAAACCTTAGCCCTCCATTTCTGTTTAAAGAAGGTCTTTCTTTTTTAACAAAAATAGCTTCCTTGACTCCTCTTTCAAACCATCTTTTCTCCTGCTTAAAACCTTCACCTCACCGTCTTCAAACGAGTGATTAGAGGCTTCAAGATGGAGATGCACGGCGCTCTGAGGTCCTGAACTAGTATTTCTTCTGTGCTGATAGAGCCTCTTGTGTAGAGGCTGTTTAGTCTCACCTATGTAACGTTCTTTACAACTTTCTTCACTGCATTGGATCGAATAAACTACATTGCTCTGTTTTTGAGTCGGCAACTTGTCCTTAGGGTGAACCAGTTTTTGTCTTAAAGTGTTTCCTGGTTTAAAATAAACAGGGACTTCGTGTTTTTCCGACAGGCCAGACACATAAGGGATAGAAACACCCTTCCTTCTCTGTTCAGTTTCCCTTTTGTCCTGCTTCTTGGTTCTCTTCACTCTGTTGAGAGCCCAAATATCACATCTGAAGAGAGAAAAGCACTTTCAGCACTGGAAAAAGATCATAGCATCAACATCCTCCAGCAGACAGGGGGCGCTGCACTGTGATTCTCAACGCAGCTGATTACGAAGCCAAAGTCCACACCCTCCTCGAGGACACGCCCACATACGAGCGCTTGAAAAGAGATCCGACCAATGGCTACAAGAAGAAAGTGATAGACTGTTTACAAAGGCTGGAAAAAGAGGAAGTGATGGACCGGCCTCTGTATTACAGACTGTATCCTGGTGAAGCCATGCCTTGCATTTATGGCCTTCCAAAAAGACACAAAAAGGAGGTTCCACTCAGACCCATAGTGTGCAGCACAGATTCCATCACCTACAATGTGGCCAAGCATTTAACAACTATATTGGCTCCGCTTGTGGGGAATTCGGTACATCATGTGGAAAACACGCACAACTTTGTGGATAAAGTGAAACATCTCCAACTGGACCCAGATGACCTCATGGTTTCATATGATGTTGTGTCCCTGTTCACCTGCATCTGACCGCTGACCTCTGATGCAGTAGCAGCAGTGAGGATCAGTCTGCAGGAAGACACCACCTACAGGAAAGGACCAAACTGACACCTGAACACATATGTAAACTGTTGGACATCTGTCTGAACACCACTTACTTTCAATTCCGGGGACAATTTTACAGACAGATTCATGGCTGTGCCATGGGCTCGCCCGTCTCTCCCATAGTGGCCAACCTGTACATGGAGCACTTTGAGAAGAAGGCACTGGCCTCATTCTCAGGCTCCGCCCCAAAACTGTGGCTTTGCTATGTCGATGATACTTTTGTAACAATTAAGAAACAAGAGTTGGAAACCTTCTCTGATCACATCAATGCTGTGGACCCACATATCAGGTTTACAAGAGAAGACGCTAAGGAGAATCGCTTGGCCTTTCTTGATTGTTCCACGATCAGAGGACGGGAAACTCCAAATAGAAGTTTATAGGAAACCTACACACACGGACCAGTATCTGCTCTTTGGTTCCAACCACCCACTACAGCACAAGCTGGGTGTGATCAGAACCTTACAACACAGAGCTCAAGGTGTGCCCACCAGCTCAGAGGGCAAGAAGAAAGAGGAAAAACATGTCCGAAATGCCCTCTCAGCCTGTGGTTACCCCGCTTGGGCTCTCAACAGAGTGAAGAGAACCAAGAAGCAGGACAAAAGGGAAACTGAACAGAGAAGGAAGGGTGTTTCTATCCCTTATGTGTCTGGCCTGTCGGAAAAACACGAAGTCCCTGTTTATTTTAAACCAGGAAACACTTTAAGACAAAAACTGGTTCATCCTAAGGACAAGTTGC
>NW_027316278.1:1296966-1339466 GCF_026437365.1 Eucyclogobius newberryi | reverse complement strand
ACCAGAGGAAGTGTGGAGAAACCAAAGGAAGTGTGGAGACACCAGAGGAAGTGTGGAGAAACCAGAGGAAGTGTGGAGACACCAGAGGAAGTGTGGAGAAACCAGGAGGAAGTGTGGAGAAACCAGGAGGAAGTGTGGAGAAACCAGGAGGAAGTGTGGAGAAACCAGAGGAAGTGTGGAGAAACCAGGAGGAAGTGTGGAGACACCAGAGGAAGTGTGGAGAAACCAGGAGGAAGTGTGGAGAAACCAGGAGGAAGTGTGGAGAAACCAGAGGAAGTGTGGAGACACCAGAGGAAGTGTGGAGAAACCAGGAGGAAGTGTGGAGAAACCAGGAGGAAGTGTGGAGAAACCAGAGGAAGTGTGGAGACACCAGGAGGAAGTGTGGAGAAACCAGGAGGAAGTGTGGAGAAACCAGAGGAAGTGTGGAGAAACCAGGAGGAAGTGTGGAGAAACCAGGAGGAAGTGTGGAGAAACCAGGAGGAAGTGTGGAGAAACCAGAGGAAGTGTGGAGAAACCAGGAGGAAGTGTGGAGACACCAGAGGAAGTGTGGAGAAACCAGGAGGAAGTGTGGAGAAACCAGGAGGAAGTGTGGAGACACCAGAGGAAGTGTGGAGAAACCAGGAGGAAGTGTGGAGAAACCAGGAGGAAGTGTGGAGAAACCAGAGGAAGTGTGGAGAAACCAGGAGGAAGTGTGGAGAAACCAGGAGGAAGTGTGGAGAAACCAGGAGGAAGTGTGGAGAAACCAGAGGAAGTGTGGAGAAACCAGGAGGAAGTGTGGAGACACCAGAGGAAGTGTGGAGAAACCAGGAGGAAGTGTGGAGAAACCAGGAGGAAGTGTGGAGAAACCAGAGGAAGTGTGGAGACACCAGAGGAAGTGTGGAGAAACCAGGAGGAAGTGTGGAGAAACCAGGAGGAAGTGTGGAGAAACCAGGAGGAAGTGTGGAGAAACCAGGAGGAAGTGTGGAGAAACCAGAGGAAGTGTGGAGACACCAGAGGAAGTGTGGAGAAACCAGGAGGAAGTGTGGAGAAACCAGGAGGAAGTGTGGAGAAACCAGGAGGAAGTGTGGAGAAACCAGGAGGAAGTGTGGAGAAACCAGGAGGAAGTGTGGAGAAACCAGAGGAAGTGTGGAGAAACCAGGAGGAAGTGTGGAGAAACCAGGAGGAAGTGTGGAGAAACCAGAGGAAGTGTGGAGAAACCAGGAGGAAGTGTGGAGAAACCAGAGGAAGTGTGGAGAAACCAGGAGGAAGTGTGGAGACACCAGAGGAAGTGTGGAGAAACCAGGAGGAAGTGTGGAGAAACCAGGGGGAAGTGTGGAGAAACCAGGAGGAAGTGTGGAGACGCCAGAGGAAGTGTGGAGAAACCAGGAGGAAGTGTGGAGAAACCAGGAGGAAGTGTGGAGAAACCAGGAGGAAGTGTGGAGAAACCAGGAGGAAGTGTGGAGAAACCAGGAGGAAGTGTGGAGAAACCACCAGGAGGAAGTGTGGAGACACCAGGAGGAAGTGTGTATAAACCAGGAGGAAGTGTGTATAAACCAGGAGGAAGTGTGGAGACACCAGGAGGAAGTGTGGAGACACCAGGAGGAAGTGTGTATAAACCAGGAGGAAGTGTGTATAAACCAGGAGGAAGTGTGGAGACACCAGGAGGAAGTGTGTATAAACCAGGAGGAAGTGTGGAGACACCAGGAGGAAGTGTGGAGAAACCAGAGGAAGTGTGGAGAAACCAGGAGGAAGTGTGGAGAAACCAGGAGGAAGTGTGGAGACACCAGAGGAAGTGTGGAGAAACCAGGAGGAAGTGTGGAGAAACCAGAGGAAGTGTGGAGAAACCAGAGGAAGTGTGGAGAAACCAGGAGGAAGTGTGGAGAAACCAGGAGGAAGTGTGTATAAACCAGGAGGAAGTGTGTATAAACCAGAGGAAGTGTGGAGACACCAGGAGGAAGTGGAAGTGTGGAGACACCAGGAGGAAGTGGAAGTGTGGAGACACCAGGAGGAAGTGTGGAGACACCAGGAGGAAGTGGAAGTGTGGAGACACCAGGAGGAAGTGGAAGTGTGGAGACACCAGGAGGAAGTGGAAGTGGAAGTGTGGAGACACCAGGAGGAAGTGTACAAAGATTTAAAAAAACTGGAACATTTCAAATAAATAAAGGAAAATGTAGAGAAACAACAATAAAACAGAAAGAAAAAAAAGGGAAAATTAACAGAAAATATCCACAATATTTTGACTTTTGATAGTTTGGTACAAAAGTAAATATTTGCCTTTTTTAGATTTAGTTTTGAATGTTTCTGATGTTTTGGATCTTTGAACTGAAAATGTTTTGTACATAATGCATTTTATGATGGTTTTATATTAAGATCATCTATTTTATATCAGAAGAACTTTTTATCTGTCAGTTTCAATAAAAAGTGTTTTTTCTTCTTCTTTGTTCTTCCTGTGGCTTTTGTGGTGTTTCTGCAGGAGCGACGAGACCCACGGACATTGTTTCATCTGTTTTTCACTCTCGCCTCAGATGAAACTGCTGCACATTTGATTCTAATGCGAAAATAATGCGTTTCTCATGAACAAAATCATCTTCGGGTTAAATTTAGTTTTAACAATGTTCAAGTGGATTTTGTCTTGAAGCGTAAAAAACAGACGAAACTATTTTTAAAACAGAATACGGCTAGAAATGTTATTTGAATCCAACAGATGATTTAACAAAAGAACCAAAATATCAGGAAACAAGAAGAAATCTTTTTGGAAAGAGGTTGTCATGACGGAGCGACTGTGCCTCATCGAGACTATTGTTTCTTCACCTCAATTATGTCCAAAAGAACAAATCAAACTGAATCCACAAAGATCAGACACAAGACGACATAAGACCATCTTTACACACATTGAGACACACACAAACACAACTAAACAAAGATGAAGAATCAAAAGGTTTGTTATTGTCAATGAACAGAATTCACAAACACAGAAACTTTCTTTGGTGATTTAGTGCAACATAAAACTAAAGGTAAGAAACTTATGGAGGTTCAGGTCCAGATGGCCTCCTGCCTGAGGGGCGTGGCCTCCTGCCTGAGGGGAGTGGCCTCCTGCCTGAGGGGAGTGGCCTCTTGCCTGAGGGGAGTGGCCTCCTGTCTGAGGGGAGGGGCCTCCTGCCTGAGGGGAGTGGCCTCCTGTCTGAGGGGAGGGGCCTCCTGTCTGAGGGGAGGGGCCTCCTGCCTGTGGGGAGGGGCCTCCTGGCTGAGGGGAGGGGCCTCCTGCCTGAGGGGAGTGGCCTCCTGCCTGAGGGGAGGGGCCTCCTGCCTGAGGGGAGTGGCCTCCTCCTGAGGGGAGGGGCTTTGATCCGACCTGTTCGCCGTGTAATAATAAGTCTGAGAAGGATTAGATTCTGTTGCTGACTTATTTATTTAAAGTGTACAGGTCTTATACTGAGAGTCATGTGGTGCCTGAGGTTCCTGTACAGGTCTTATACTGAGAGTCATGTGGTGCCTGAGGTTCCTGTACAGGTCTTATACTGAGAGTCATGTGGTGCCTTAGGTTCCTGTACAGGTCTTATACTGAGAGTCATGTGGTGCCTTAGGTTCCTGTACAGGTCTTATACTGAGAGTCATGTGGTGCCTGAGGTTCCTGTACAGGTCTTATACTGAGAGTCATGTGGTGCCTGAGGTTCCTGTACAGGTCTTATGCTGAGAGTCATGTGGTGCCGGGGGTTCCTGTACAGGTCTTAAACTGAGAGTCATGTGGTGCCGGGGGTTCCTGTACAGGTCTTATACTGAGAGTCATGTGGTGCCGGGGGTTCCTGTACAGGTCTTATACTGAGAGTCATGTGGTGCCTTAGGTTCCTGTACAGGTCTTATACTGAGAGTCATGTGGTGCCTGAGGTTCCTGTACAGGTCTTATACTGAGAGTCATGTGGTGCCTGAGGTTCCTGTACAGGTCTTATACTGAGAGTCATGTGGTGCCTGAGGTTCCTGTACAGGTCTTATACTGAGAGTCATGTGGTGCCTGAGGTTCCTGTACAGGTCTTATACTGAGAGTCATGTGGTGCCTTAGGTTCCTGTACAGGTCTTATACTGAGAGTCATGTGGTGCCTGAGGTTCCTGTACAGGTCTTATACTGAGAGTCATGTGGTGCCTGAGGTTCCTGTACAGGTCTTATACTGAGAGTCATGTGGTGCCTGAGGTTCCTGTACAGGTCTTATACTGAGAGTCATGTGGTGCCTGAGGTTCCTGTACAGGTCTTATACTGAGAGTCATGTGGTGCCGGGGGTTCCTGTACAGGTCTTATACTGAGAGTCATGTGGTGCCTGAGGTTCCTGTACAGGCCTTATACTGAGAGTCATGTGGTGCCGGGGGTTCCTGTACAGGTCTTATACTGAGAGTCATGTGGTGCCTGAGGTTCCTGTACAGGTCTTATACTGAGAGTCATGTGGTGCCTGAGGTTCCTGTACAGGTCTTATACTGAGAGTCATGTGGTGCCTGAGGTTCCTGTACAGGTCTCATACTGAGAGTCATGTGGTGCCTGAGGTTCCTGTACAGGTCTTATACTGAGAGTCATGTGGTGCCGGGGGTTCCTGTACAGGTCTTATACTGAGAGTCATGTGGTGCCTGAGGTTCCTGTACAGGTCTTATACTGAGAGTCATGTGGTGCCTGAGGTTCCTGTACAGGTCTTATACTGAGAGTCATGTGGTGCCTGAGGTTCCTGTACAGGTCTTATACTGAGAGTCATGTGGTGCCTGAGGTTCCTGTACAGGTCTTATACTGAGAGTCATGTGGTGCCTGAGGTTCCTGTACAGGTCTTATACTGAGAGTCATGTGGTGCCTGAGGTTCCTGTACAGGTCTTAAACTGAGAGTCATGTGGTGCCGGGGGTTCCTGTACAGGTCTTATACTGAGAGTCATGTGGTGCCGGGGGTTCCTGTACAGGTCTTATACTGAGAGTCATGTGGTGCCTGAGGTTCCTGTACAGGTCTTATACTGAGAGTCATGTGGTGCCTGAGGTTCCTGTACAGGTCTTATACTGAGAGTCATGTGGTGCCTGAGGTTCCTGTACAGGTCTTATACTGAGAGTCATGTGGTGCCTGAGGTTCCTGTACAGTTCTTACTGCAGATGACACACGCTTGGGTCATGAGGAGGAAGTGAAGAATCTCTGGGTCAAATCAGTTCTTACGACATGGAAGGAGCTGATCAGAACAAACTAAACACAGATGTTACAAACTTAAACTGGTAAAACTTTATGACCAAAGGTTTTGTACAAATAGAACTGACTGAGACTCAAGGTCTGGAGGACAAAAGGTCTGGAGGACAAAAGGTCTGGAGGACAAAAGGTCTGGAGGACAAAAGGTCTAGAGGACAAAAGGTCTGGAGGACAAAAGGTCTGGAGGACAAAAGGTCTGGAGGACAAAAGGTCTAGAGGACAAAAGGTCTGGAGGACAAAAGGTCTGGAGGACAAAAGGTCTAAAGGTTTTTCACCAGATGTAAAAGAGAATCACATGAAAAGATTTGAGATGTGGAAAGAGAAACAGACTTTTATTGTTTTTACAAATAAAGAGTTTTATAATGAAGACATGAAACAAGGTCATGACCTTTATAACCTCTGACTAAGATGTTTATCAAGACTTATGAAGCAGAACTTTCAAGAGGAATAATATCTAAAATATATCAATACATTTCTAATCTGGACAAATACTAAATATATTAAAAACAAATGAAAGAAAAGTTCATGTTGTTGTGACAGATGAAGAGTGGGAGGAGCCAGAGGAGCCCCTCCCACATTCATGCCCTTATTTCATCTGATGCAACAACTTTCTTCATAACTCCAGGTCAAAGGTCAAAGGTTGAAAAATGTACCTTTAGAATGTACTTTATAATGTACTTTAGAATATACTTTTGAATGTACTTTATAATGTACTTTAGACTGTACTTTTGAATGTACTTTATAATGTACTTTAGAATATACTTTTGAATGTACTTTAGAATAACCCTGCGACGAGTGTGCCACTGTCCAGGGTGCACCCCGCCTAAGGCCCGAAGTCACTGGGATAGGCTCCAGTCACCCGCGACCCCGAAAGGGAACAAGCGGTAGACAATGGATGGATGGATGTACTTTAGAATATACTTTAGAATGTACTTTTTGTATGTACTTATAGGAAGTTCAAAAAAAAAACACTCTTAATAAAACTCTTGGGAAATAAAATAAAATAGATAAAGATAAAAATAAGATAATAATAATAAAATAATGATAGTAGAATAAAATAAAGTAAAAATAGCTGGCACAAGACTAGGTAATACTATTAACAGGTAAATAAACAGAATAAAAACAAAATAGAACACTTTTATTTACATCAGTTCTGCCCATGGTTATGTTTGTTCTAGAGTCTGACAGCAGCAGAAGGAAAGACGTGTGAAACGTCTCCTTCTCACATCGAGGGTGGATCAGTCACTGAAGCTGCTCTCCAGAGTGGACAGTGTCCTGCAGGGGACAGAGTGTCCTGCAGGGGACAGAGTGTCCTGCAGGGGGCGACACTCATGGTCCAGCATAGATGTGAGTTTAGCCAGGACCCTTCTGTCCCCCACCTCCTGCACCGAGTCCAGAGGACAGCCCAGGACGGAGCTTTGTCCAGCTTCTTCCTCTCCCTCTGTGATGACCACACCTACAGGAGCTGATGCACCACAGAGGAGGAGAAGGTCTTCAGGAGCGGCCCTGTCAGGAGCGGCCCTGTCAGGAGCGGCCCTGTAAGGAGTGGCCCTGTCACTCCAAAAGACCTGAGTCTCCTCAGGAGGTGGAGCCGACTCTGGCTCTTCCTGTTCAGTCTGTGTTATGAGTCCAGTTTGTGGTTCAGATGAAACACCACACAACTGTCCGTGTCTGAAGTCTGCAGTGTAAAGGGTGAAGAGAAAGGGCACGAGGACAGTGCCCTGGGGTCCCCACACTGCAGGTCCTCCACACTGCAGGTCCCCCACACTGCAGGTCCTCCACACTGCAGGTCCTCCACACTGCAGGTCCTCCACACTGCAGGTCCTCCACACTGCAGGTCCCCCACACTGCAGGTCCTCCACACTGCAGGTCCCCCACACTGCAGGTCCTCCACACTGCAGGTCCTCCACACTGCAGGTCCCCACACTGCAGGTCCTCCACACTGCAGGTCCCCCACACTGCAGGTCCTCCACACTGCAGGTCCTCCACACTGCAGGTCCTCCACACTGCAGGTCCTCCACACTGCAGGTCCCCACACTGCAGGTCCCCCACACTGCAGGTCCCCACACTGCAGGTCCTCCACACTGCAGGTCCTCCACACTGCAGGGCCCCCACACTGCAGGGCCCCACACTGCAGGTCCTCCACACTGCAGGTCCCCACACTGCAGGTCCCCACACTGTAGGTCCCACACACTGCAGTGCCCCCACACTGCAGGGCCCCCACACTGCAGGGCCCCCACACTTCAGGGCCCCCACACTGCAGGTCTCCCACACTGCAGGTCCGAGTGTCAGACACACAGTCCCGGGCTCTCACAAACTGGGGTCGGTCTGTGAGGTAGTCCAGGATCCACTCTGCAGGTTGTACTCCACACCAGCCGTCTCCAGCTTGTCCCTGAGGAGCTGATGGTGTTGAAGGCGCTGGAGAGATGAAAGAACAGGATCCTCACAGAGCTGCCAGGCTTCTCCAGGTGAGAGAGAGAGCGGTGCAGCAGGAGATGACGGCGTCCTCCACAGGCCGATATGCAAACTGCAGCGGGTCCATGGCTGAGCTCACGGTGGAGCGGAGGTGGTCCAGGACCAGCTCCAGTGTCTTCATCAGGACGTGAGAGACACCGGCCTGAAGCTGTTGAGGTCTTTGGGGCGCGGTGTCTTAGGCACAGGTACCAGACAGGAGGTCTTCAGACCTGTGGTACCAGACAGGAGGTCTTCAGACCTGTGGTACCAGACAGGAGGTCTTCAGACCTGTGGTACCAGACAGGAGGTCTTCAGACCTGTGGTACCACCCTCAGCTTCAGGCTCATGTTGAAGACATGCTCCATAACTCCACACAGTTCATCTGCGCAGGACTTAAGGAGCCTGGGGCTGATGCCTCAGGTCCTGCTCCTTCCTCACTTTAATCCTCTTCAGCTCTCTCCTCACCTGTGCTGCTGAGACAGTCAGTGGTTGGCAGGGGGACTGTGTGTTGGGGGGACGGGTGAGTCCAGGGGGACCGTGTGCTGGGGGGACAGGTGAGTCCAGGGGGACTGTGTGCTGGGGGGACGGGTGAGTCCAGGGGGACCGTGTGCTGGGGGGACGGGAGAGTCCAAGGGGACTGTGTGCTGGGGGGACGGGTGAGTCCAAGTGAAGTGGGGAGCTGATGGTCCGGGGCAGAGGTGAGAAGAGGGTGTGGGCCATTGTCCAGCTGTGGAAGAGGGAGCATGCAGCTGTGCAGGGGGAGGGGTCTGTGCAGGGGGAGGGGTCTGTGCAGGGGGAGGGGTCTGTGCAGGGGGAAGGGTCTGTGCAGGGGGAGGGGTCTGTGCAGGGGGAGGGGTCTGTGCAGGGGGAGGGGTCTGTGCAGGGGGAGGGGTCTGTGCAGGGGGAGGGGCGGGTGATTGATCAAATCTCAAAAAGTGCAAATTTAAATCGCTCACCCACTGTAGATCCCTCTCTGTCTGGACAGGGGGGATTGAAGCCTGAAATGGTTTTCAGGCTCCTCCCACTCCCTGAATGTTCTGCTGCTGCAGCTGCAGCAAAAGAACTTTAGATTGTACTTTTGGAGGCAGGTTTTAAGATAAGATAAGATAAGATAAGATATTCCTTTATTGTCCCACATGGGGAAATTTCATTGTTGCAACGCAGGTAGATACAGAGGGAAAGAACAGATCACTTAGAGGAAGTCTGAAAAACACTTTCAGTAGAAGATCTCCTATAAACAAAAACTCTGGTTCTGTTGTTTTTGTGTCTTTGAGCAGAACATTCGATGGAGCTCCAGGTTTCAGGACCACGAGTTTGTGTCGTGAAGTTTAAGGAAAGACCTGCCCTGATGATGTCATCTCTCTCTGCCCCTCCCCCTCTCTCTCTGATGTCATCTCGCTCTGCCCCTCCCCCTCTCTCTCTCTGGGTGAAACTGGTTGGACCTGATCCTGTTTGTGACTCGGCTTTTTGTGTTTACTTTACTCACAACGACGTCTTATTATGTCTCTAATGTGGGACAGAGGGTAAAGTGGGACAGAGCGTAAAGTGGGACAGCGGGTAAAGTGGGACAGCACATCACACAGGTTCTTGGATGACCTTCAGAGCACATCACACAGGTTCTTGGATGACCTTTAGAGCACATCACACAGGTTCTTGGATGACCTTCAGAGCACATCACACAGGTTCTTGGATGACCTTCAGAGCACATCACACAGGTTCTTGGATGACCTTCAGAGCTGTAGCATGTTTGAGGTGTTCGTCTCAGATAAAACCTGAATCATTTTCTGTTATTCCGGTTCTACAGTTTGAGTCACAGAACGGTCAAAAGCTCGTCTGTCTTGCTCTTCTTTTGGTTTGAATGTTCTGAAGGATCTCCTGAGATGTTTGTGCCTTTGAGCCTCACACTGACGATGAGGTGGTTCTAGTGTAGGAAACCAATAGTCTGAACATCGCAGTAAAAATGTGTGTTTTTCAGGAGCCATCGTGAGAATCCAAAATGCCGAGCAACAAACACTCCAGCAGCAAACCGTGAGTTTCATTCTGTCCTTTTACCTCAGAGGACCCTACGCTTTAGGTCTCTCTTTGGTCCTGACCCCGGTCTCTCTTGGTAGAGGATGAAGGTCAGAGGGTAAAGTGGGACATTTAACCTTGTTGACGTTGTAGAACTGAAAATCCTCAGTTTCGTTGAGATGATTTTCTAAAATGTAACAAATGAAACATCAAAATTACCAGTGGGAAAAAAAACAATTAAACATTTTTTGGAGGAAGAATTCATCATTGAATTTGTATAAAATGACAAGGAAACTTTTCTGAAATAAACTTCAAATTCCTTTCCCAAGCAACATTCCACACTTCAGCCACATCATCTTATTATTATATATATTATATGTATTATATATAATATATATATATATTATTGTATAATATATATTATATAAATAATAAATATCATATATATTCAATCTGAAAAACGGAAAGAGCGAATTTAAATGTGGTTCTGGAGTAGGACCTGTGGTTCTGGAGTAGAACCTATGGTTCTAGAGTAGGACCTGTGGTTCTAGAGTAGGACCTGTGGTTCTGGAGTAGGCCCTGTGGTTCTAGAGTAGGACCTGTGGTTCTGGAGTAGGCCCTGTGGTTTTAGAGTAGGACCTATGGTTCTAGAGTAGAACCTGTGGTTCTAGAGTAGGACCTATGGTTCTAGAGTAGGACCTGTGGTTCTGGAGTAGGACCTGTGGTTCTAGAGTAGGACCTGTGGTTCTAGAGTAGGACCTATGGTTCTAGAGTAGAACCTGCGGTTCTAGAGTAGGACCTATGGTTCTGGAGTAGGACCTGTGGTTCTGGAATAGGACCTGTGGTTCTGGAGTAGGACCTGTGGTTCTGGAGTAGGACCTATGGTTCTAGAGTAGGACCTGTGGTTCTAGAGTAGGACCTATGGTTTTGGAGTAGGACCTGTGGTTCTGGAGTAGGACCTGTGGTTCTAGAGTAGGACCTATGGTTTTGGAGTAGGACCTGTGGTTCTAGAGTAGGACCTGTGGTTCTAGAGTAGGACCTATGGTTCTGGAGTAGGCCCTGTGGTTCTAGAGTAGGACCTATGGTTCTAGAGTAGAACCTGTGGTTCTAGAGTAGGACCTATGGTTCTGGAGTAGGACCTGTGGTTCTAGAGTAGGACCTATGGTTCTAGAGTAGAACCTGCGGTTCTAGAGTAGGACCTATGGTTCTGGAGTAGGACCTGTGGTTCTGGAGTAGGACCTGTGGTTCTAGAGTAGGACCTGTGGTTCTGGAGTAGGACTTGTGGTTCTGGAGTAGGACCTGTGGTTCTAGAGTAGGACCTGTGGTTCTGGAGTAGGACCTGTGGTTCTAGAGTAGGACCTGTGGTTCTAGAGTAGGACCTGTGGTTCTGGAGTAGGACCTGTGGTTCTAGAGTAGGCCCTGTGGTTCTGGAGTAGGACCTATGGTTCTAGAGTAGGACCTGTGGTTCTAGAGTAGGACCTACTGTTTTGGAGTAGGACCTGTGGTTCTGGAGTAGGACCTGTGGTTCTAGAGTAGGACCTATGGTTTTGGAGTAGGACCTGTGGTTCTAGAGTAGGACCTGTGGTTCTAGAGTAGGACCTATGGTTCTGGAGTAGGCCCTGTGGTTCTAGAGTAGGACCTATGGTTCTAGAGTAGAACCTGTGGTTCTAGAGTAGGACCTTTGGTTCTGGAGTAGGACCTGTGATTCTGGAGTAGGACCTGTGGTTCTAGAGTAGGACCTGTGGTTCTAGAGTAGGACCTGTGGTCCTAGAGTAAGACCTGTGGTTCTGGAGTAGGACCTGTGGTTCTAGAGTAGGACCTGTGGTTCTGGAGTAGAACCTGTGGTTCTAGAGTAGGACCTGTGGTTCTAGAGTAGGACCTTTGGTTCTGGAGTAGAACCTGTGGTTCTAGAGTAGGACCTGTGGTTCTGGAGTAGAACCTGTGGTTCTAGAGTAGGACCTGTGGTTCTAGAGTAGGACCTATGGTTCTGGAGTAGGACCTGTGGTTCTAGAGTAGGACCTGTGGTTCTGGAGTAGGACCTATGGTTCTGGAGTAGGACTTGTGGTTCTGGAGTAGGACCTGTGGTTCTAGAGTAGGACCTGTGGTTCTGGAGTAGGACCTGTGGTTCTAGAGTAGGACCTGTGGTTCTAGAGTAGGACCTGTGGTTCTGGAGTAGGACCTGTGGTTCTAGAGTAGGACCTGTGGTTCTGGAGTAGGACCTATGGTTCTAGAGTAGGACCTGTGGTTCTGGAGTAGGACCTGTGGTTCTAGAGTAGGACCTGTGGTTCTGGAGTAGGACCTATGGTTCTAGAGTAGGACCTGTGGTTCTAGAGTAGGACCTACTGTTTTGGAGTAGGACCTGTGGTTCTGGAGTAGGACCTGTGGTTCTAGAGTAGGACCTATGGTTTTGGAGTAGGACCTGTGGTTCTGGAGTAGGACCTGTGGTTCTAGAGTAGGACCTATGGTTTTGGAGTAGGACCTGTGGTTCTAGAGTAGGACCTGTGGTTCTAGAGTAGGACCTTTGGTTCTGGAGTAGAACCTGTGGTTCTAGAGTAGGACCTGTGGTTCTGGAGTAGAACCTGTGGTTCTAGAGTAGGACCTGTGGTTCTAGAGTAGGACCTATGGTTCTGGAGTAGGACCTGTGGTTCTAGAGTAGGACCTGTGGTTCTGGAGTAGGACCTATGGTTCTGGAGTAGGACCTGTGGTTTCTAGAGTAGGACCTGTGGTTCTAGAGTAGGACCTGTGGTTCTGGAGTAGGACCTGTGGTTTCTAGAGTAGGACCTGTGGTTCTGGAGTAGGACCTGTGGTTTTGGAGTAGGACCTGTGGTTCTAGAGTAGGACCTATGGTTTTGGAGTAGGACCTGTGGTTCTAGAGTAGGACCTATGGTTCTAGAGTAGGACCTGTGGTTCTAGAGTAGGACCTGTGGTTTTGGAGTAGGACCTATGGTTCTGGAGTAGGACCTATGGTTCTGGAGTAGGACCTGTGGTTCTGGAGTAGGACCTGTGGTCCTAGAGTAAGACCTGTGGTTCTGGAGTAGGACCTGTGGTTCTAGAGTAGGACCTGTGGTTCTGGAGTAGAACCTGTGGTTCTGGAGTAGGACCTGTGGTTCTAGAGTAGGACCTGTGGTTCTAGAGTAGGACCTGTGGTTCTGGAGTAGAACCTGTGGTTCTAGAGTAGGACCTGTGGTTCTAGAGTAGGACCTGTGGTTCTGGAGTAGAACCTGTGGTTCTAGAGTAGGACCTGTGGTTCTAGAGTAGGACCTATGGTTCTGGAGTAGGACCTGTTGTTCTAGAGTAGGACCTGTGGTTCTGGAGTAGGACCTATGGTTCTGGAGTAGGACCTGTGGTTTCTAGAGTTGGACCTGTGGTTCTAGAGTAGGACCTGTGGTTCTGGAGTAGAACCTGTGGTTCTAGAGTAGGACCTGTGGTTCTAGAGTAGGACCTGTGGTTCTGGAGTAGAACCTGTGGTTCTAGAGTAGGACCTGTGGTTCTAGAGTAGGACCTGTGGTTCTGGAGTAGGACCTGTGGTTCTAGAGTAGGACCTGTGGTTCTGGAGTAGGACCTATGGTTCTGGAGTAGGACCTGTGGTTTCTAGAGTAGGACCTGTGGTTCTAGAGTAGGACCTGTGGTTCTGGAGTAGAACCTGTGGTTCTGGAGTAGAAAATGTGGTTCTAGAGTAGGACCTGTGGTTTTGGAGTAGGACCTATGGTTCTGGAGTAGGACCTATGGTTCTGGAGTAGGACCTGTGGTTCTGGAGTAGGACCTGTGGTCCTAGAGTAAGACCTGTGGTTCTGGAGTAGGACCTGTGGTTCTAGAGTAGGACCTGTGGTTCTGGAGTAGAACCTGTGGTTCTAGAGTAGGACCTGTGGTTCTGGAGTAGGACCTGTGGTTCTAGAGTAGGACCTGTGGTTCTGGAGTAGAACCTGTGGTTCTAGAGTAGGACCTGTGGTTCTAGAGTAGGACCTTTGGTTCTGGAGTAGAACCTGTGGTTCTAGAGTAGGACCTGTGGTTCTGGAGTAGAACCTGTGGTTCTAGAGTAGGACCTGTGGTTCTAGAGTAGGACCTATGGTTCTGGAGTAGGACCTGTGGTTCTAGAGTAGGACCTGTGGTTCTGGAGTAGGACCTATGGTTCTGGAGTAGGACCTGTGGTTTCTAGAGTAGGACCTGTGGTTCTAGAGTAGGACCTGTGGTTCTGGAGTAGGACCTGTGGTTTCTAGAGTAGGACCTGTGGTTCTGGAGTAGGACCTGTGGTTTTGGAGTAGGACCTGTGGTTCTGGAGTAGGACCTGTGGTTCTAGAGTAGGACCTATGGTTTTGGAGTAGGACCTGTGGTTCTAGAGTAGGACCTATGGTTCTAGAGTAGGACCTGTGGTTCTAGAGTAGGACCTGTGGTTTTGGAGTAGGACCTATGGTTCTGGAGTAGGACCTATGGTTCTGGAGTAGGACCTGTGGTTCTGGAGTAGGACCTGTGGTCCTAGAGTAAGACCTGTGGTTCTGGAGTAGGACCTGTGGTTCTAGAGTAGGACCTGTGGTTCTGGAGTAGAACCTGTGGTTCTAGAGTAGGACCTGTGGTTCTAGAGTAGGACCTGTGGTTCTAGAGTAGGACCTGTGGTTCTGGAGTAGAACCTGTGGTTCTAGAGTAGGACCTGTGGTTCTAGAGTAGGACCTGTGGTTCTGGAGTAGAACCTGTGGTTCTAGAGTAGGACCTGTGGTTCTAGAGTAGGACCTATGGTTCTGGAGTAGGACCTGTGGTTCTAGAGTAGGACCTGTGGTTCTGGAGTAGGACCTATGGTTCTGGAGTAGGACCTGTGGTTTCTAGAGTTGGACCTGTGGTTCTAGAGTAGGACCTGTGGTTCTGGAGTAGAACCTGTGGTTCTAGAGTAGGACCTGTGGTTCTAGAGTAGGACCTGTGGTTCTGGAGTAGAACCTGTGGTTCTAGAGTAGGACCTGTGGTTCTAGAGTAGGACCTGTGGTTCTGGAGTAGGACCTGTGGTTCTAGAGTAGGACCTGTGGTTCTGGAGTAGGACCTATGGTTCTGGAGTAGGACCTGTGGTTTCTAGAGTAGGACCTGTGGTTCTAGAGTAGGACCTGTGGTTCTGGAGTAGAACCTGTGGTTCTGGAGTAGAAAATGTGGTTCTAGAGTAGGACCTGTGGTTTTGGAGTAGGACCTATGGTTCTGGAGTAGGACCTATGGTTCTGGAGTAGGACCTGTGGTTCTGGAGTAGGACCTGTGGTCCTAGAGTAAGACCTGTGGTTCTGGAGTAGGACCTGTGGTTCTAGAGTAGGACCTGTGGTTCTGGAGTAGAACCTGTGGTTCTAGAGTAGGACCTATGGTTCTAGAGTAGGACCTGTGGTTCTAGAGTAGGACCTGTTGTTCTGGAGTAGAACCTGTGGTTCTAGAGTAGGACCTGTGGTTCTAGAGTAGGACCTGTGGTTCTAGAGTAGGACCTGTGGTTCTGGAGTAGAACCTGTGGTTCTATAGTAGGACCTGTGGTTCTGGAGTAGAACCTGTGGTTCTAGAGTAGGACCTGTGGTTCTGGAGTAGAAAATGTGGTTCTGGAGTAGAAAATGTGGTTCTGGAGTAGGACCTGTTTTAGGTCTTTGTCTCAGGAGCTGATCGACCGAAACTCGCTCTCACTCTTCGGAGAATCTCGGTTGTTTCCGTGAAGCTCGCGCTGGAACAGGTCAATCCGGTCTGCTGTGGGCGGGGCCACACTTCACCTGTCTCCCGCGTGCCTCGTGCGGAGCGTCCCTTTGTGTGAGCGCGCGCACGAGCCCCATCCTCAGGACACGACGCACCTGACGCACGCGCCTCACGCACACACCTGACGCACGCGCCTGACGCACAGACACGACGCACCTGACGCACGCGCCTGACGCACAGACACGACGCACCTGACGCAGCCGAAACAGGTGAAAACAAAAGCTTTTCTCTCTTTTTCTCTCAAGTTCGCGTCTTGTTCGCGCAGCTGCCGCGTCAGTGACGGATTGGAAAAGGATTTACTGGTGATTTGTGGGACTTTTGCTGGATTTGCGCCGCGCACACGGTGAAAACTGTTTATTGTCTTTAGAATGAGATTTGCTCCGGTGTAAAACGTCTCTTCAGATCTGAGCGTCAGACACTTTCAATGTCTTAGATATTTGTCTTTAAACAGCTTTTGCAGCAGCTGCAGTTTAAAGGTGGAAAGATTGAAAAAGACTCGAGACAAAACATTCAAATAACTGAAGAAAATTGTGTTAAATTTGTGCCGAATGTGAAATGAAAGTGTTTAAGTCACGAGTCTAAACTAACAAGAGGATGAGGCCAGTGTTTAACCCAAAACATTCAGACTTTAGTCCTGGTTTAGTCCTGGTTTAGTCCTGGTTTAGTCCTGGTTTAGACCTGGTTTAGGCCTGGTTTAGACCTGGTTTAGTCCTGGTTTAGTCCTGGTTTAGACCTGGTTTAGACCTGGTTTAGTCCTGGTTTAGTCCTGGTTTAGACCTGGTTTAGGCCTGGTTTAGACCTGGTTTAGTCCTGGTTTAGTCCTGGTTTAGACCTGGTTTAGGCCTGGTTTAGACCTGGTTCAGAGAGAGAATCTTTATAATAAAGAGTTGAATTGATATTATAAATATTATAATTGGGTTTAATCCACACAAACATGAGACAAATGTAAAACGAGTCTGACGAGTCCATTTAGGGCCAAATCTGTTCAATTGGTCCATTTTCAAATTGAGTCTAAATGTAATTTTCTAAATGTTTTGAACGTCATGACGTCCGACAGAAGAATGTTCCGGGAGGATCCACTTATGGCGTCCACTCGTCCCACTCTCACTCATGTCACTTGAATTGTATAAAGTGAGATGACCTTTAGAGCACATCACACAGGTTCTTGGATGACCTTCAGAGCACATCACACAGGTTCTTGGATGACCTTCAGAGCACATCACACAGGTTCTTGGATGACCTTCAGAGCACATCACACAGGTTCTTGGATGACCTTCAGAGCACATCACACAGGTTCTTGGATGACCTTCAGAGCTGTAGCATGTTTGAGGTGTTCGTCTCAGATAAAACCTGAATCATTTTCTGTTATTCCGGTTCTACAGTTTGAGTCACAGAACGGTCAAAAGCTCGTCTGTCTTGCTCTTCTTTTGGTTTGAATGTTCTGAAGGATCTCCTGAGATGTTTGTGCCTTTGAGCCTCACACTGACGATGAGGTGGTTCTAGTGTAGGAAACCAATAGTCTGAACATCGCAGTAAAAATGTGTGTTTTTCAGGAGCCATCGTGAGAATCCAAAATGCCGAGCAACAAACACTCCAGCAGCAAACCGTGAGTTTCATTCTGTCCTTTTACCTCAGAGGACCCTACGCTTTAGGTCTCTCTTTGGTCCTGACCCCGGTCTCTTTGGTCACTCTTTGGTCACTCTTTGGTCACTCTTTGGTCACTCTTTAGTCCTGACCCCGGTCTCTCTTGGTCCCTCACAGCCACAGCCACAGTCGGCACAAACACAGTCAGGTGTCAAACCCGGCGGTCTCGTATTACCCGGACGACCAGGCGCTGCACTATTACCGCTGGTCGTCTCCTCCGGGCATCATGAAGATCCTGTCCATCATCATCATCATCTTCTGCGTGGCCATCTTTGCCTGTGTGGCGTCCACGCTGGCCTGGGACTACGACATGGGCATGATGGGCGGCATGGGCGGCATGATGCCCGGTATGGGCGGCTCGTACGGCGGCTCGTACGGCGGCTCTTACGGCGGCTCGTACGGCGGCTCGTACGGGGCTGGCAGCGGCTACGGCGGAGGCTACGGCAACAACATGTACATGGACCCGAAGAGCGGCAAAGGCTTCATCATCGGCCTGGCGGGCATCACCTTCATCGCCGTGCTCGTCATCTTCATCCTGGTGGTGTCGCGGCAGAGCTCGTCACGTTCCCACAAGTTTTACCTTGGCACCATCATCGTGGGCGCCATCCTGGCCTTCCTCATGCTCATCGCCACCATCGTTTACCTCGTGGCCGTGAACCCGACGGCCCAAAGCTCCGGATCCATGATGTACAACCAGGTCCTGCAGCTCTGCGCCCAGTACCAGAACCAGGACCAGGCCCAGGGCATCTTCCTCAACCAGTACCTGTACCACTACTGTGTGGTGGAGCCCCAGGAGGTGAGTCTGAACCGGGTCTGAACCGGGTCTGAACCGGGTCTGAACCGGGTCTGGACCGGGCCTAAACTCTCCCTCTCTCCTCAGGCGATCGCCATCGTGCTTGGGTTCCTGGTGGTCGTGGGGCTCATCATTCTGGTGGTGTTTGCGGCTAAAACTCGGGGTCAGATCCGGCGCTGGGGCGAGCACCGCGTCCTGTGGGAGGAAGTGAAGGTCCTGAACAACGGCACTCACCACAACAGCATCGGGGAGTGGGTGAGTCCTTAAGGGGCGTTCAGACCGCCACGTCAAAGCGTCCAGTTTACATTCAAAGTCTATGTGTACGCACGTCTTGGGCGTTTAGTGATTTTGCGTCCAGGGCGTCCAGGGCGTCCGACGCAGAAAAGTTGAAACAAAGCTGAACTTCTCTTCGTCAGAAGCGGCGCAGCAGCCAATCAGAGATGACGCGAAACAAACCCCCGCAAGGATAAAAACAAACTCAAGACGCAGCTCTTGGAGCAAATAATGATATTGACTAAACTCGGCTCTGATCTGGTCCCAGACGGGCCCCGGGGCCCATCGCCTCCGATTGGACTTTGTAAAGTTAATAAACCAAAGCCACTTTCTCCTCCTGTTCTGCCATCGCACCAAGAGAACAAGCAACGGAATGAACGTAGCTTTAGGGTGCTCCACAACAGCATCGGGGAGAGGGCCAGTCCTCCTGAACTGGGCCTGAACCATGCAGGTGTTTTTGAGCTCATGATGTCATTGCTGTTCTCACCTTTGACCTCCCTCACATCAGGGTCACATCAGACCAGGAACAGGTCAGAGGTCAGAGGTCAGAAGGATCGTTTAATGTTGAAATGCTTTAAATAGTTCAGTCTTGACTTGATTAGAATAAAAACTGGTTTGATGGTTTTTCTTTTTACTTTTTTCATTTGTAAAACAAAAGTCTTTTTTACAGTTTGTTAATAAATCCTTTAAAACGACTGGTTTAGACCTGGTTTAGTCCTGGTTTAGTCCTGGTTTAGACCTGGTTTAGTCCTGGTTTAGACCTGGTTTAGTCCTGGTTTAGACCTGGTTTAGACCTGGTTTAGACCGTGTTTAGACCTGGTTTAGTCCTGGTTTAGACCTGGTTTAGACCTGGTTTAGACCTGGTTTAGACCTGGTTTAGTCCTGGTTTAGACCTGGTTTAGTCCTTGTTTAGACCTGGTTTAGTCCTGGTTTAGACCTGGTTTAGACCTGGTTTAGACCTGGTTTAGTCCTGGTTTAGTTTCAGTCTGTGACACATTCTTTGAATCTTTGTCAGGATCAAAACAAAGGGAGAGTTTCATCTGTATTTTCAGGGCGTGGTCAAGAAGAACACCACTGCTGCAGCTGCTATTGTTATGGGGGCCTCGGGGGCCTCGGGGGCCTCGGGGGCCTCAAGCTAACGTCGCTGCTGCTAAAACGAGCCAAATGTTTATGCCTTATTTACTTCTCACAAGATGGCCGCCGCTGCAGCACTTTCTATTGTTGAGGGCCCCTGAGCCCTGAGCCCCTGAGGGCCCCTGAGGGCCCCTGAGGGCCCCTGAGGGCCCCTGAGGGCCACCACAGAAATATTCTCCCTAATGATTATTAAAAAGTTATTTTTTTGGTCAACGTTTTAGTGACATTTTTATCACTTTATCACATCTTATTTCCTTTGTTAAACATTCTGCTTTTGTTCTGGAGAGAAGGAGAGGACATACAGCAAACTGAGAGAGGAGGAGAGGACATACAGCAAACTGAGAGAGGAGGAGAGGACATACAGCAAACTGAGAGAGGAGGAGAGGACATACAGCAAACTGAGAGAGGAGGAGAGGACATACAGCAAACTGAGAGAGGAGGAGAGGACATACAGCAAACTGAGAGAGGAGGAGAGGACATACAGCAAACAGAGAGGAGGAGAGGACATACAGCAAACTGAGAGAGGAGGAGAGGACATACAGCAAACTGAGAGAGGAGGAGAGGACATACAGCAAACTGAGAGAGGAGGAGAGGACATACAGCAAACTGAGAGAGGAGGAGAGGACATACAGCAAACTGAGAGAGGAGGAGAGGACATACAGCAAACTGAGAGAGGAGGAGAGGACATACAGCAAACTGAGAGAGGAGGAGAGGACATACAGCAAACTGAGAGAGGAGGAGAGGACATACAGCAAACTGAGAGAGGAGGAGAGGACATACAGCAAACTGAGAGAGGAGGAGAGGACATACAGCAAACAGAGAGGAGGAGAGGACATACAGCAAACTGAGAGAGGAGGAGAGGACATACAGCAAACTGAGAGAGGAGGAGAGGACATACAGCAAACAGAGAGAGGAGGAGAGGACATACAGCAAACAGAGAGAGGAGGAGAGGACATACAGCAAACTGAGAGAGGAGGAGAGGACATACAGCAAACTGAGAGAGGAGGAGAGGACATACAGCAAACTGTCTCATGATCGGGTTTCACTGGAGGAACTGGTCTGACCAGAGTTTTTGGCTCAGATCCAGGTCAGACTCTGGATCCTGGACAATGTACCCCTTGACCTCTGGGACCCTTGACCTCTGGGACCCTTGACCTCTGGGACCCTTGACCTCTGGGACCCTTGACCTCTGGGACCCTTGACCTCTGGACACTAAACGGTTTGAGCTCATGTTGGTCACATTAAAGGCTCTAGTTGACCTTCTCTGGTCCAGGTCAGAATCCTCAGAGGAACTCAAGGTCAGAGGTCAGATTTGTTGCTGCTGCTGTTGGAGCCAGGACTGACTCTTCTTCATCTTCCTCTGATGTTCAGGGCTTCACCCTTAGGGCTTCATCCTTAGGGCTTCGTCCTTAGGGCTTCGTCCTTAGGGCTTCGTCCTTTGGGCTTCGTCCTTTAGGCTTCGTCCTTTGGGCTTCGTCCTTAGGGCTTCGTCCTTAGGGCTTCGTCCTTTAGGCTTCGTCCTTAGGGCTTCGTCCTTAGGGCTTCGTCCTTAGGGCTTCGTCCTTTAGGCTTCGTCCTTAGGGCTTCGTCCTTTTGGGCTTCGTCCTTTTGGGCTTCGTCCTTTGGGCTTCGTCCTTAGGGCTTCGTCCTTAGGGCTTCGTCCTTTAGGCTTCGTCCTTAGGGCTTCGTCCTTAGGGCTTCGTCCTTTGGGCTTCGTCCTTTAGGCTTCGTCCTTAGGGCTTCGTCCTTAGGGCTTCGTCCTTAGGGCTTCGTCCTTAGGGCTTCGTCCTTAGGGCTTCGTCCTTTGGGCTTCGTCCTTAGGGCTTCGTCCTTAGGGCTTCGTCCTTTAGGCTTCACCCTTAGGGCTTCACCCTTAGGGCTTCATCCTAGCTCCGAAATAGACGGGGGCCCGTAGGCACTCAAATCTCCGGCGGGCCGGGGTTTGTATTAGGAGGGGCCCCGGGCCCCTGTTTCAAAAGTCCTTGAAAAATCAAGATTTAACTTGTAATTTGTTCATATTTGGGGCATTTTCATGGCTTAAGTTTGGTTTTGACAGAAATGCCGCTTCAGTCTTCTCGCTTCTCATTGGCCGAGCGGTGTCCGTGATCTACTTTCGATGAAAGCGTCTGATTGGCCGCTGCGTTTGTGTTCAGTTGTACTCGGAAATGTTCCACACCGCCCCTGCACACCGCCCCTGCACACCGCCCCTGCACACCGCCCCTGCACACCGCCCCTGCACACCGCAGCAGAACTGTGCGGAGTAGCTCAATGGTTGGATCACCTGTTGGCATTACACCAGGATCTACCTGAGCAGCAGCAGCGATGTGCTGAGCAGCTCATCTGTGCTGAGCAGCTCATCTGTGCTGAGCAGCTTGGGAACTTACAACCGCAGCCGAACTGGTGAGTCACTTGGCCCGACATTCCCACAGTCGGATTCTGAAGTTAACAACCACCGAGCGCCTCTCGTTTGTAGAACAGTTAGTGACACAAACAGAGGGAAAAACACGACACAAATGCGGCTCAAAAACAGCCGCTGCCCAAGAACGAAAGCACTATCTCAGACTACTGTCCTCAGACTACTGTCCTCGGACTACTGTCCTCAGACTACTGTCCTCGGACTACTGTCCTCGGACTACTGTCCTCAGACTACTGTCCTCAGACTACTGTCCTCAGACTACTGTCCTCAGACTACTGTCCTCAGACTACTGTCCTCAGACTACTGTCCTCGGAGTTCAGAGTCAAATAGCAGACAATATGATGGACGTCCCCTTGGGAAGGGCGTGTCGTTGGAGAGACAAAGTCTTCTATGACGATCGAAGGTTCTAAACTCAAACTAAACACAATCATGACAAAATGTAACCAACAAACGATTGAAGGACCCAAAGTAAGACCTTAAGTGACGTGGCTTTTACAAACAAAGACTTATAATTGAATGACCGGGCTCAGACCCCATGACTCTGACCGTTAGACTAACGGTCACTAACTGACCCTGGCCCTGGTCAGTCACATGACAGTGACATAAACTAGTCCTGACCAAATGTCAAAGGTCAAAGGTCAGTAAAGGGTCAGTTGGAGCAGACGATGGCGGTGGAGGACGTGGATGAATGTTGTGTTTCTATGACGACGGCGATCACTAAACACTTTTACAAAAGAAATCAATGCAAAAACTCTCCCAGGATAAATAATGACATAAGAAAACTTATGAAGGTGGATTTTGTCTTTCTTACTTTCTAAACTTAATAGTTCAAAAAGCCTCAAAAGAGAAAAGCACGAGTTTCATATTTCACTCATGTCAATGCAAAGGGACGAGACGCACGAGACTGAAGACGCACGAGACTGAAGACGCACGAGACTGAAGACGCACGAGACTGAAGACGCCCGAGACTGAAGACGCACGAGACTGAAGACGCACGAGACTGAAGACGCACGAGACTGAAGACGCACGAGACTGAAGACGCACGAGACTGAAGACGCACGAGACTGAAGACGCACGAGACTGAAGACGCACGAGACTGAAGACGCACGAGACTGAAGACGCACGAGACTGAAGACGCACGAGACTGAAGACGCACGAGACTGAAGACGCACGAGACTGAAGACGCACGAGACTGAAGACGCACGAGACTGAAGACGCACGAGACTGAAGACGCACGAGACTGAAGACGCACGAGACTGAAGACGCCCGAGACTGAAGACGCCCGAGACTGAAGACGCACGAGACTGAAGACGCACGAGACTGAAGACGCACGAGACTGAAGACGCACGAGACTGAAGACGCACGAGACTGAAGACGCACGAGACTGAAGACGCACGAGACTGAAGACGCACGAGACTGAAGACGCACGAGACTGAAGACGCACGAGACTGAAGACGCACGAGACTGAAGACGCACGAGACTGAAGACGCACGAGACTGAAGACGCACGAGACTGAAGACGCACGAGACTGAAGACGCACGAGACTGAAGACGCACGAGACTGAAGACGCACGAGACTGAAGACGCACGAGACTGAAGACGCACGAGACTGAAGACGCACGAGACTGAAGACGCACGAGACTGAAGACGCACGAGACTGAAGACGCACGAGACTGAAGACGCACGAGACTGAAGACGCACGAGACTGAAGACGCACGAGACTGAAGACGCACGAGACTGAAGACGCACGAGACTGAAGACGCCCGAGACTGAAGACGCACGAGACTGAAGACGCACGAGACTGAAGACGCACGAGACTGAAGACGCACGAGACTGAAGACGCACGAGACTGAAGACGCACGAGACTGAAGACGCACGAGACTGAAGACGCACGAGACTGAAGACGCACGAGACTGAAGACGCACGAGACTGAAGACGCACGAGACTGAAGACGCACGAGACTGAAGACGCACGAGACTGAAGACGCACGAGACTGAAGACGCACGAGACTGAAGACGCACGAGACTGAAGACGCACGAGACTGAAGACGCACGAGACTGAAGACGCACGAGACTGAAGACGCACGAGACTGAAGACGCACGAGACTGAAGACGCACGAGACTGAAGACGCACGAGACTGAAGACGCACGAGACTGAAGACGCACGAGACTGAAGACGCACGAGACTGAAGACGCACGAGACTGAAGACGCACGAGACTGAAGACGCACAAACCATTCCAAAAGTGTCAATCCAATGACATCTATGATATGAAGTGTCATTTTCTTAAATGTTACAGTAACTAAACCAGGTCTAAACCAGCTAAACTTAACTAAACTTAACTAAACCAACTAAACCACCTTATTCGTTTGTCAATACAAAATTGTGATTTTCCCTCAGGCTGGAAAAAAGCAGTGATTGTTCCAATATTCAAATCAGGAAGTCCAGATGTGATGGTCAAGATCAATTCTACTCATTTTATCCAACGTCATTGAGAAAGTCATAGCAACAAGTGAAGGAGCTCCTCCCCCACAGAGCTCCTCCCCCCACAGAGCTCCTCCCCCCACAGAGCTCCTCCCCCCACAGAGCTCCTCCCCCACAGAGCTCCTCCCCCCACAGAGCTCCTCCCCCCACAGAGCTCCTCCCCCACAGAGCTCCTCCCCCACAGAGCTCCTCCCCCCACAGAGCTCCTCCCCCCACAGAGCTCCTCCCCCACAGAGCTCCTCCCCCCACAGAGCTCCTCCCCCACAGAGCTCCTCCCCCCACAGAGCTCCTCCCCCACAGAGCTCCTCCCCCACAGAGCTCCTCCCCCCACAGAGCTCCTCCCCCCCACAGAGCTCCTTCCCCCACAGAGCTCCTCCCCCCACAGAGCTCCTCCCCCCACAGAGCTCCTCCCCCACAGAGCTCCTCCCCCACAGAGCTCCTCCCCCCACAGAGCTCCTCCCCCACAGAGCTCCTCCCCCCACAGAGCTCCTCCCCCACAGAGCTCCTCCCCCACAGAGCTCCTCCCCCCACAGAGCTCCTCCCCCCACAGAGCTCCTCCCCCACAGAGCTCCTCCCCCCACAGAGCTCCTCCCCCCACAGAGCTCCTCCCCCACAGAGCTCCTCCCCCCACAGAGCTCCTCCCCCACAGAGCTCCTCCCCCACAGAGCTCCTCCCCCCACAGAGCTCCTCCCCCACAGAGCTCCTCCCCCCACAGAGCTCCTCCCCCCACAGAGCTCCTCCCCCACAGAGCTCCTCCCCCCAGAGCTCCTCTCCCCACAGAGCTCCTCCCCCCACAGAGCTCCTCCCCCACAGAGCTCCTCCCCCCACAGAGCTCCTCCCCCCACAGAGCTCCTCCCCCCACAGAGCTCCTCCCCCCACAGAGCTCCTCCCCCACAGAGCTCCTCCCCCCACAGAGCTCCTCCCCCCACAGAGCTCCTCCCCCACAGAGCTCCTCCCCCCACAGAGCTCCTCCCCCACAGAGCTCCTCCCCCACAGAGCTCCTCCCCCCACAGAGCTCCTCCCCCACAGAGCTCCTCCCCCCACAGAGCTCCTCCCCCCACAGAGCTCCTCCCCCACAGAGCTCCTCCCCCCACAGCACTTTAGAGCCCATAGCACACCCTAATGACAAACTGCTGTTTGATTGAAAACATTAAAAAGGCCCTGGACAGGGGACAGGGCTCAGGGGGACAGGGCTCAGGGGGACAGGGCTCAGGGGACAGGGGGACAGGGGGACAGGGGACAGGGGGACAGGGCTCAGGGGACAGGGCTCAGGGGGACAGGGCTCAGGGGACAGGGCTCAGGGGGACAGGGCTCAGGGGGACAGGGCTCAGGGGACAGGGGGACAGGGGGACAGGGGACAGGGGGACAGGGCTCAGGGGACAGGGCTCAGGGGGACAGGGCTCAGGGGGACAGGGGACAGGGCTCAGGGGACAGGGCTCAGGGGGACAGGGCTCAGGGGGACAGGGCTCAGGGGACAGGGCTCAGGGGGACAGGGCTCAGGGGGACAGGGCTCAGGGGGACAGGGCTCAGGGGGACAGGGGACAGAAGTGTAAAATGAGCTCTGGCTGTGACAGTACGAGACATTGTCAAAGAAACATAACATTGCTGGAGCGGGACAGACACTTGATGTCGTTGCTTGGTAACCAGCATCAGACTGGGCGGGGACAGGAGACCACGCCCACCTCCAGATCTTCACTCTGACTCATTTAGAGGTTCAGCAGTGACTCCACAACCAAGAACCAGGAACCTTCACACGTGGAACCTTCACACATGGAACCTCAGTTGGCATCCCAATGGCGACTGTCCAGAGGCCCCTCCCCCACAGACCTGGATCATGGCACAAACTTCTTCTGTTGGCCCCGCCTCCTTCTGAGATCATGACATCATCAACCCTTGAACCTGAATGGAACCATGGTCACCATGGTGACCATGGTGGTGACCATGGTGACCTGGAGTAAGTCCTGGACTGGTCAGTTTAACCCTTTCCTGTCCCTTCAGGTGAATAAAGTGTCTGGAGACCCTGAGGTCATGGTCAACTCCCCCAACGACAAAGTGGGAGGTTCCAGGGACTTTCTGGACCGTCTGGAGCCAGAGAGACCGCTCTACCTGCCCGGGTGAGACCCTGACCCTGACAGTGTGGTCACATGGTGCTTGTGGTCACATGGTGCCTGTGGTCACATGGTGCCTGTGGTCACATGGTGCCTGTGGTCACATGGTGCTTGTGGTCACATGGTGCATGGTGCCTGTGGTCACATGGTGCCTGTGGTCACATGGTGCTTGTGGTCACATGGTGCATGGTGCCTGTGGTCACATGGTGCCTGTGGTCACATGGTGCTTGTGGTCACATGGTGCCTGTGGTCACATGGTGCCTGTGGTCACATGGTGCCTGTGGTCACATGGTGCCTGTGGTCACATGGTGCCTGTGGTCACATGGTGCTTGTGGTCACATGGTGCCTGTGTTGCAGAGACTCTGACGTGAGCAGCTCCATCATGAGTCCTAAACCTCGAGACTACGACGTGGCTGAGTCTGGAGACGAGCTGGAGGACGAGGACTTCAGCAGGTCAGAGACATGCTCCTCCCACAGAGACAGGCTCCTCCCACCGACACATGCTCCTCCCACCGACACATGCTCCTCCCACAAAGACAAGCTCCTCCCACCGACACATGCTCCTCCCACCGACACATGCTCCTCCCACAGACACATGCTCCTCCCACAGAGACACAGGCTCCTCCCACAGAGACAGGCTCCTCCCACGGAGACAGGCTCCTCCCACGGAGACAGGCTCCTCCCACGGAGACAGGCTCCTCCCACGGAGACAGGCTCCTCCCACGGAGACAGGCTCCTCCCACGGAGACATGCTCCTCCCACAGACACAGGCTCCTCCCACAGACACAGGCTCCTCCCACACAAACCGTAGAGTCTCATTCGTTACATTTTGAGGCCAGTTTTCCTTCAGCTCTAGTTTAATCATCAAATCATCAAATTTTGACCTCAACATGTCGAAGTTTAAATCTGACGCTGTTTTTAGACATGAACCTGTCCCTTTAGAACAGCTCCACTTCACTGAGAACACTGTTGCCACGGCGACCCTTTCCTAAACCTCCTCCTCCGTCCTCAGTGTGTTCCCTCCCATCCTGGACGAGGGCGAGCGCCTCTCGTACAAACAGGAGTTCGACCGGGACCACCAGGAGTACCGGGGCCTCCAGGCCCAACTGGACCAGATCAACCAGGACCTGGCAGAGCTGGACCGGAACCTGGACCTGCACCAGGAGGGGAGTCCACAGTTCCTGGTGAGACACGCCCACGAGCTCCAGTGACACGCCCACTGTCCTCCTGAAAGTCTCAAACTTCAACTGTCAAAGTGTCAAACGCCTCATTTGTTTTTGCAGGACACTTTGGACGAATTCAACCGCCTCAAAAGCCTCAAGAAGGTGAGACGGCGCCCCCTGGAGGACACGCCCCCTGGAGGACACGCCCCCTGGAGGATGCTCACATGTGACACGCCCCCTGGAGGACGCTCTCATGTGACACGCCCCCAGGAGGACGCTCTCATGTGACACGCCCCCCGGAGGACGCTCTTATGGGACACGCCCCCTGGAGGACGCTCACATGTGACACGCCCCCTGGAGGACGCTCACATGTGACACGCCCCCGGAGGACGCTCACATGTGACACGCCCCCTGGAGGACGCTCTCATGTGACACGCCCCCCGGAGGACGCTCTCATGTGACACGCCCCCCGGAGGACGCTCTCATGTGACACGCCCCCCGGAGGACGCTCTCATGTGACACGCCCCCCGGAGGACGCTCTCATGTGACACGCCCCCCGGAGGACGCTCTCATGGGACACGCCCCCCGGAGGACGCTCTCATGTGACACGCCCCCGGGAGGACGCTCTCATGTGACACGCCCCCCGGAGGACGCTCTCATGTGACACGCCCCCCGGTGACACGCCCCCCGGAGGACGCTCTCATGTGACACGCCCCCCGGAGGACGCTCTCATGTGACACGCCCCCCGGAGGACGCTCTTATGGGACACGCCCCCCGGAGGACGCTCACATGTGACACGCCCCCTGGAGGATGCTCACATGTGACACGCCCCCCGGAGGACGCTCTCATGTGACACGCCCCCTGGAGGACGCTCACATGTGACACGCCCCCTGGAGGACGCTCACATGTGACACGCCCCCGGAGGACGCTCACATGTGACACGCCCCCTGGAGGACGCTCTCATGTGACACGCCCCCCGGAGGACGCTCTCATGTGACACGCCCCCCGGAGGACGCTCTCATGTGACACGCCCCCCGGAGGACGCTCTCATGTGACACGCCCCCCGGAGGACGCTCTCATGGGACACGCCCCCCGGAGGACGCTCTCATGTGACACGCCCCCCGGAGGACGCTCTCATGTGACACGCCCCCGGGAGGACGCTCTCATGTGACACGCCCCCCGGAGGACGCTCTCATGTGACACGCCCCCCGGTGACACGCCCCCCGGAGGACGCTCTCATGTGACACGCCCCCCGGAGGACGCTCTCATGTGACACGCCCCCCGGAGGACGCTCTTATGGGACACGCCCCCCGGAGGACGCTCACATGTGACACGCCCCCTGGAGGATGCTCACATGTGACACGCCCCCCGGAGGACGCTCTCATGTGACACGCCCCCTGGAGGACGCTCACATGTGACACGCCCCCCGGAGGACGCTCTCATGTGACACGCCCCCCGGAGGACGCTCTCATGTGACACGCCCCCCGGAGGACGCTCTCATGTGACACGCCCCCGGGAGGACGCTCTCATGTGACACGCCCCCCGGAGGACGCTCTCATGTGACACGCCCCCCGGAGGACGCTCTCATGTGACACGCCCCCCGGAGGACGCTCTCATGTGACACGCCCCCCGGAGGACGCTCTTATGGGACACGCCCCCTGGAGGACGCTCACATGTGACACGCCCCCTGGAGGACGCTCACATGTGACACGCCCCCGGAGGACGCTCACATGTGACACGCCCCCTGGAGGATGCTCACATGTGACACGCCCCCCGGAGGACGCTCTCATGTGACACGCCCCCCGGAGGACGCTCACATGTGACACGCCCCCCGGAGGACGCTCATGTGACACGCCCCCCGGAGGACGCTCTCATGTGACACGCCCCCCGGAGGACGCTCTCATGGGACACGCCCCCCGGAGGACGCTCTCATGTGACACGCCCCCCGGAGGACGCTCTCATGGGACACGCCCCCCGGAGGACGCTCTCATGTGACACGCCCCCCGGAGGACGCTCTCATGGGACACGCCCCCCGGAGGACGCTCTCATGTGACACGCCCCCCGGAGGACGCTCTCATGGGACACGCCCCCCGGAGGACGCTCTCATGTGACACGCCCCCCGGAGGACGCTCTCATGGGATACGCCCCCTGGAGGACGCTCTCATGTGACATGGATCTAACATGTTTTTGTCTCTAATAACTCATTCTCTCTTTCGTCCTCAGTCGCCTCATTATCAAACCACGAAGAAACGCTGCAAATATCTGCGCTCCAAACTGTCCCACCTCAAGAAGAAGATCAGCGAGTACGACCGCCGGGCCTGAAGCGGGACACGACCGGGACACGACCGGGACACGACCGGGACACGACCGGGACACGACCGGGACACAAACGGGACACGACCGGGACACGACCGGGACACGACCGGGACACAAACGGGAGTTTAAGGAGCGTCTCAGGAGTGTTTATGTTGTGAATCAAATCTATGCAGTTTTCTGAGATTTTAAACAAAAAGTCGTCATTTTTTAGGCTAAAATGTTATAAAATCTGTTGTTTTCAGCAGATTCTTAAAGAACAATTGTGTAAATGTGTTTTATTGACGCTGATCATTGTTGCTACTTTTCATCTAAACTTCACAAAAGCATCTTGTGTTTTGGACGTGTGAAGTGAAATCAAGTGAATAAGCTTTTAATTTGATTGTATTTATACTTTTTCAGTTTTTATCTTTTTAAATGTTGAAGGAATCAGTTGAAGTGTAAACTGTCTGTTTTACTGTGACAATAAAAAACTTATTTTTATTTTTTTTAAACTTTCTTTTACTTCACTACTACCTCTGGAATCACATTTTATATTTAGTAATCATGGCAGTAATATGGATTTATTAAAGGTGGAATGGACGATTTTTTTCAGCACATGTTTTATATTTCCTCGTGGCGTGGATAAATCATTTGTCCTGCCACGTGTCAATCATAAAACGCACCTGTCGCTCACCTGCAGCTGCGTCAGGCTCGTCCCCACGTTTCCGTGTGTCTAAGCGCATGGATCTATCATAATATAGTTCCCTCAGTGTACGGGGCAAAATGAAGACGGAGAAAGACAGTTTGAGCTGACGCAGAAGTGGACAGAAATCTACGAGAGATGCGATGCGATCCGTCGCGCGTCCCGCCTGCATTCTCAAATCGCCGAAAAATTGTCCATACCGCCTTTAAAATATAGATACAATACAAATATAAGTCTGAGTTTGTGTTTCCTGCTTAAAGCCACGGCACATGTGACCACGTGACTCACGTGTTGGTCTCATGTTAAGTAAAATAAACACGCTTTTTTCATTACAATTCTCTTTTTATTCTAATTGTGTTATTTCCATGTGACTGACTCAGTAAAGTGGGAGTGGTCTAGAATAATGACATTTATGACGTGTCTTTAAACAATGTGTCCGTGTTTTCACAGAAACATCCATAATAACGTTCATTTAGAAGTAAAACACGTCGTTAATCTGAGATAAAGTTTATAACTTTGTTTTGTTCCTCAAAATAAATGACTAAATCATATTCTTTTGGCTTCTTTAACCAAACGTCACCTGAACCAATCAGAATCCTTACTTCACTTCCGTGTTTTTAGACTTGTCATGTCATGATTGGCCGCTGGTGCTTCCTGTCGCACTGTGATTGGCCGCTGGTGCTTCCTGTCGCGCTGTGATTGGCCGCTGCTCGCCGGTTCCTCTGTTTTCCTCAGGTTTCCTCGGCTCCGGTGATGTTCGGACGCAGCGGCGGACTCAGGATGCTGTGGCCGCGGTGCGTGAGCCTTTCCCCGGCCTCCGTGCTCTCGCTGCTCCCGCTGCTCTCGCTGCTCCCGCTGCTCCCGCTGCTGCTGCTTGGTTCCCGCGTGTCCGGTTCTGAGGCGCGGGACTCGGACCTGAGCTCCGTGACCTGCGGTTCTCTGGTCAAACTGCTCAACACGCGACACAACGTGAGGCTGCACTCGCACGACGTCAAGTACGGATCAGGTAAACACGCTATAAACACGAGATAAACAGGCTTTAAACACGAGATAAACACGAGATAAACACACTTTAAACACGAGATAAACAGGCTATAAACACGAGATAAACAGGCTTTAAACACGCTTTAAACACGAGATAAACACGCTTTAAACACGAGATAAACAGGCTTTAAACAGGCTTTAAACACGCTATAAACACGAGATAAACACACTTTAAACACGAGATAAACACGCTATAAACACGAGATAAACAGGCTATAAACACGAGATAAACAGGCTTTAAACACGCTTTAAACACGAGATAAACACACTTTAAACACGAGATAAACACGCTTTAAACACGAGATAAACAGGCTTTAAACACGCTATAAACACGCATTAAACACGCTATAAACACGGGATAAACACGCTTTAAACACAAGATAAACAGGCTTTAAACAGGCTTTAAACACGCTATAAACACACGATAAACACGCTATAAACATGGGATAAACACGCTTTAAACACGGGATAAACACACTATAAACACGGGATAAACAGGCTTTAAACACGAGATAAACACGAGATAAACACACTTTAAACACGAGATAAACACGCTATAAACACGAGATAAACAGGCTATAAACACGAGATAAACAGGCTTTAAACACGCTTTAAACACGAGATAAACACACTTTAAACACGAGATAAACACGCTTTAAACACGAGATAAACAGGCTTTAAACACGCTATAAACACGCTATAAACACGGGATAAACACGCTTTAAACACAAGATAAACAGGCTTTAAACAGGCTTTAAACACGCTATAAACACACGATAAACACGCTATAAACATGGGATAAACACGCTTTAAACACGGGATAAACACACTATAAACACGGGATAAACACTATAAACACGGGATAAACACGCTTCAAACACGGGATAAACACGCTTTACACACACGATGAACACGCTATAAACATGCGATAAACACGCTATAAACACGCTATAAACACGGGATAATCCCGCAATAAACACGGGATAAACACGCTTTAAACACGGGATAAACACGCTATGAACATGGGATAAACACGCTATAAACACGCAATAAACACGAGATAAACACGCTATAAACACGCTATAAACATGCGATAAACACGGGATAAACACGCTATAAACACGCGATAAACACGGGATTAACACGCTATAAACACGCTTTAAACACGGGATAAACACACTATAAACACGGGATAAACACGAGATAAACACGCTTTAAACACGCTTTACACACACGATGAACACGCTATAAACACGTTACAAACACGCTATAAACATGCGATAAACATGCGATAAACACGCTATAAACACGCTATAAACACACAATAAACACGCTATAAACATACTTTAAACACGAGATAAACAGGCTTTAAACACGAGATAAACACGCTTTAAACACGAGATAAACAGGCTTTAAACACGCAATAAACACGCTTTAAACACGAGATGAACAGGCTTTAAACACGAGATAAACATGCTATAAACATGCGATAAACACGGGATAAACACGCTATAAACTCGCGATAAATACGCTATAAACACGGGATAAACACGCTATAAACACGGGATAAACACGCTATAAACTCGCGATAAATACGCTATAAACACGCTATAAACACGGGATAAACACACTATAAACACGGGATAAACAGGCTATAAACACGAGATAAACACGCTTTAAACACACGATGAACACGCTAAAAACACGCTATAAACACGGGATAAACACGCTATAAACTTGCTTTAAACACGGGATAAACCCGCTTTAAACACGCTATAAACACGCTATAAACACGCAATGTTCACGCAATAATCACGCGATTCTTTTGTCTCAGTTCGATTGTTCTTTTGTCTGTTTTCTCTCGACTCGTGCGTGTTCAGGCAGCGGTCAGCAGTCAGTGACCGGTGTGGACGCGGCCGACGATGCCAACAGTTACTGGCAGATCCGAGGTCAGCCGAGTCGGCCGTGTTCCCGCGGCGCGCCCATCAAGTGTGGCCAACGGGTGCGCTTCACCCACATGAAGACGGGACGCAACCTGCACTCGCACCACTTCAGCTCGCCCCTGTCCAACAACCAGGTACTGCCCCTGTCGCCCCTGTGTCTCACTGGCGTCACTGGGGCCGCACCCGTCTTTGTCTCTTTAGTTCTCGTGCAGTCTCAGGATTCTGCAGCAGGCTCGATTACAGCAGCCACACCTCTGTCCGTCTGCCCCGGGGCAGCTCTGGCTCATGTTCTAGAGGAAGTGAATCCTGTTCCTCTTTCGTCAGGAGCAGATTTGCATCAGACTTGACTGTTTTATTCCAGTGTTTTTTAGGCCTTTTATTCCATGTCTCTTGATCTTTGGCGTCTTCTTCTCGTCTTTGGTTGTCGTTGACCTCGTTCTTCTTCTCGTCTTTGGTCGTCGTTGACCTCGTTCTTCTTCTCGTCTTTGGTTGTCGTTGACCTCGTTCTTCTTCTCGTCTTTGGTCGTCGTTGACCTCGTTCTTCTTCTCGTCTTTGGTTGACGTTGACCTCGTTCTTCTTCTCGTCTTTGGTTGTCGTTGACCTCGTTCTTCTTCTCGTCTTTGGTTGTCGTTGACCTCGTTCTTCTTCTCGTCTTTGGTTGTCGTTGACCTCGTTCTTCTTCTCGTCTTTGGTTGTCGTTGACCTCGTTCTTCTTCTCGTCTTTGGTTGTCGTTGACCTCGTTCTTCTTCTCGTCTTTGGTTGTCGTTGACCTCGTTCTTCTTCTCGTCTTTGGTTGACGTTGACCTCGTTCTTCTTCTCGTCTTTGGTTGTCGTTGACCTCGTTCTTCTTCTCGTCTTTGGTTGTCGTTGACCTCGTTCTTCTTCTCGTCTTTGGTTGTCGTTGACCTCGTTCTTCTTCTCGTCTTTGGTTGTCGTTGACCTTGTTCTTCTTCTCGTCTTTGGTTGTCGTTGACCTCGATCTTCTTCTCGTCTTTGGTTGTCGTTGACCTTGTTCTTCTTCTCGTCTTTGGTTGTCGTTGACCTCGATCTTCTTCTCGTCTTTGGTTGTCGTTGACCTCGTTCTTCTTCTCGTCTTTGGTTGTCGTTGACCTCGTTCTTCTTCTCGTCTTTGGTTGTCGTTGACCTCGTTCTTCTTCTCGTCTTTGGTTGTCGTTGACCTCGTTCTTCTTCTCGTCTTTGGTTGTCGTTGACCTCGTTCTTCTTCTCGTCTTTGGTTGTCGTTGACCTCGTTCTTCTTCTCGTCTTTGGTTGTCGTTGACCTCGTTCTTCTTCTCCTCTTTGGTTGTCGTTGACCTCGTTCTTCTTCTCGTCTTTGGTTGTCGTTGACCTCGTTCTTCTTCTCGTCTTTGGTTGTCGTTGACCTCGTTCTTCTTCTCGTCTTTGGTTGTCGTTGGCCTCGTTCTTCTTCTCGTCTTTGGTTGTCGTTGACCTCGTTCTTCTTCTCGTCTTTGGTTGTCGTTGACCTCGTTCTTCTTCTCGTCTTTGGTTGTCGTTGACCTCGTTCTTCTTCTCGTCGTTGACCTCGTTCTTCTTCTCGTCTGTCGCAGGAGGTCAGTGCGTTCGGCGAGCGTGGCGAGGGCGATGACCTGGACGTGTGGACGGTGCAGTGCGACGCTGACCACTGGGAGCGCGAGGACAGCGTCCGACTCAAACACGCCGGCACCGACGTCTTCCTGTCCGTCACCGGGGAAACGTACGGTCATCCAATCAGAGGCCAGCGTGAGGTGCACGGCATGAGCGCGCCCGGAGCCAACGGCCTCTGGAGAACCATGGAGGGCGTGTTCATCCAGCCCAGCGCCGAGCCCCTCCCACACGACGAACTCTGAGGCCCGACGCCAAGGGCCGACGCCCAGGGCCGACGCCCAGGGCCGACGCCCAGGGCCGACGCCCAGGCCCGACGCCGAGGGCCGACGCCCAGGCCCGACGCCGAGGGCCGACGCCCAGGCCCGACGCCCAGGCCCGACGCCCAGGGCCGACGCCCAGGGCCGACGCCCAGGGCCGACCGAATAATATAAATAAATCCCAGTCAAATGTTTCCGATCGTATTCGGTTTATGATTGACATAAACGAGCCACAGAGACGTCACCACGGAAACAACAGACACTGTCATTCCTGTCAAACATGTACCGCAAGTTTGTGTCTAAACCAGGACTAAACCAGGTCTAAACCAGGTCTAAACCAGGTCTAAACCAGGTCTAAACCAGGTCTAAACCAGGACTAAACCAGGACTAAACCAGGTCTAAACCAGGTCTAAACCAGGTCTAAACCAGGTCTAAACCAGGTCTAAACCAGGTCTAAACCAGGACTAAACCAGGACTAAACCAGGTCTAAACCAGGTCTAAACCAGGACTAAACCAGGACTAAACCAGGACTAAACCAGGACTAAACCAGGACTAAACCAGGACTAAACCAGGTCTAAACCAGGTCTAAACCAGGTCTAAACCAGGTCTAAACCAGGTCTAAACCAGGTCTAAACCAGGTCTAAACCAGGTCTAAACCAGGTCTAAACCAGGTCTAAACCAGGTCTAAACCAGTTCTAAACCAGGACTGTTTCCTCTAAAGGGAAGTTTGTGATGTAATAAAGTTTAAATTAATAAAGTGAAGTTGTCTTTATCTTAATTTCAGGGTCAATAAGAAAAAATAACAATGACACAAACACAACTAAACAAAGATGAAGAATAAGTCTGGACTTATTTATTTAAAGTGATAAACATTTAAAATATATTATTTGATTATAAAAAATATTGAGGCTCTTTTACGATGGTCCAACATCTGGTCACATGACAGACTGACTCTGGACAGAGGGGTCAGACAGGGCTGTGCTTGGTCCCCTCTGTTGTTCACTTTGTTCTTTGAATCAATGGCACAATATATAAGACGATCAGAAACAATGTGTTTGGGGCAGAACACAAGGGGAATAATATCAATATTTTATTCATATATTGACGGAAGGAGAGGGTCATTTTAATTTGATGGATGAAGAATGGGAAAATATATGTACTTCTCAGTGGAAGAACCACAATCACAATTTCTTTGAAAAATGTGTCATGTTTCTTCAGAACTCCAGGTCAAAGGTCACATTACCAGGTGAAGGAGGTCACTCCTCCCTCACTCCTCCTTCACTCCTCCTTCACTCCTCCCTCACTCCTCCTTCACTCCTCCCTCACTCCTCCCTCACTCCTCCCTCACTCCTCCTTCACTCCTCCTTCACTCCTGCCTCACTCCTCCTTCACTCCTGCTTCACTCCTCCCTCACTCCTCCCTCACTCCTGCTTCACTCCTCCCTCACTCCTCCCTCACTCCTCCCTCACTCCTCCTTCACTCCTCCCTCACTCCTCCCTCACTCCTCCTTCACTCCTGCTTCACTCCTCCCTCACTCCTCCCTCACTCCTCCTTCACTCCTCCTTCACTCCTGCTTCACTCCTCCTTCACTCCTGCTTCACTCCTCCCTCACTCCTCCTTCACTCCTGCTTCACTCCTCCCTCACTCCTCCCTCACTCCTCCTTCACTCCTCCTTCACTCCTCCCTCACTCCTCCTTCACTCCTGCTTCACTCCTCCCTCACTCCTCCCTCACTCCTCCTTCACTCCTCCTTCACTCCTGCTTCACTCCTCCCTCACTCCTCCTTCACTCCTGCTTCACTCCTCCCTCACTCCTCCTTCACTCCTGCTTCACTCCTCCCTCACTCCTCCACAGGCTGCACACTTGCGCGCGTTAGCTTCATTCTAAACACACACACGTCAATTGTTTCCTGTTTTGTCACGAAGCCGCGCTCCGCCGAAGTGTCGCGTTGGGTCGAAACCGAGCCAGGACTTCCTGGAAGTTTAAATGGAGCTGTTCACACCGTGGAGCTGACCATGTGACACCGGGTATTTTATGTGTTTATATTGCTTTATTTTGAACATGTGTATATAATTAATGATGTATTATGTTGTAGGAAGAGGCCACAACAGTTTATTGTCAGTTTATTTGGGATTTGAATTATATAGTTATTTTGCTCAGTGGGAGGGGCAAGTGAGGAATAAAGGCGAGCCGCTCTTGGCTGTGGGAGGAGTCTGTCTCCAACAACAGAGAAGGAAACAGTGTGAGAGAGAGTGAGTCAAAGAGAGAGAGTTAAAAGAGAGAACGAGTTAAAGTTGAACTCATAGTTGGAACTCTGTAAATATATGTTTTTGGATTTTTGGACCTTTTTGCTCACTGTATATATTTTTGCACTTTGGTTTTGGCACAATAAATCCACCTGAGCACTTGAAATCTGACTTCACCATCGTTCTGAGAGAACAGCCCTGCTACATTTGGTCTTGATGAAGATCTTGGTGATGATGATGAAGAGTCCTTCACTGGAGGTGAAGCCTTCAGAAACAAGGGGCATTAATCGGTCTGTAAATATAGAAGGGTCTAAGTTTTGTAGTACTTGTAGTACTTGTAGTATTTGTAGTATTTGTAGTACTTGTAGTACTTGTACTCGTGTTGGACCGATGCCCTTTCAGTATTGCACTGCTCGCTGCTGCCCCCACAGGAGTGCAACAGGGAAAGAGGCTCGGGCCAAACAAACAAACAAACGTCCTGAAGAAAGAAAATGACTTGAAAACATCATTTTCAAGTCATTGTTTGTTTGTTTGTTTGTTTGTTTATTGTCGTCGAACAAGTTTGAATCATTTACAGTTTAATGTTTCACAAACAAAAGAGTTTGTGAAACATTAAACTGGACGAGAACCTGAAACACCCCAGAGTTTGACCTGGACCTGGACCTGGACCTGGACCTCCTGCAGAGACCTCCTCCAGGTCAGACCCTATAAGCGATATTGCACTGCTGTTTGTGAAGAGCAGAGGCAACGTCTATAGAGTCTGACTCAGAGGACAAGACCAGGAGCTGCTGCTCCTCCTGCTGCTGCTCCTCCTCCTCCTGCTGCTGCTCCTCCTCCTACTGCTGCTGCTCCTCCTGCTGCTGCTCCTGCTCCTCCTGCTGCTGCTCCTCCTGCTGCTCCTCCTCCTCCTGCTGCTGCTCCTCCTCCTACTGCTGCTGCTCCTCCTGCTGCTGCTCCTCCTGCTGCTCCTCCTGCTGCTGCTCCTCCTGCTGCTGCTGCTCCTCCTGCTGCTCCTCCTGCTGCTCCTCCTCCTCCTGCTGCTGCTCCTCCTCCTACTGCTGCTGCTCCTCCTCCTGCTGCTCCTCCTGCTGCTGCTCCTCCTGCTGCTGCTCCTCCTGCTGCTCCTCCTGCTGCTCCTCCTCCTCCTGCTGCTGCTCCTCCTCCTACTGCTGCTGCTCCTCCTGCTGCTGCTCCTACTGCTGCTGCTCCTCCTGCTGCTCCTCCTGCTGCTGCTGCTCCTCCTGCTGCTGCTCCTCCCTCTCACCACAGGCTCTCAGGTTCAGTCCCTCTCACCTGCATCAGACATAGAGGCGCCCCCGGTGGTCAGTCTGTGGAACTGCAACAGAAGGACAATCGTTTCCTCAGATGCTCCGCCCCCTGCAGCTCTGATTGGTCATTTACTTTCACAGCGATGACGTCATCAGGAGTAGGCTTTCTGTAAAATGTATGTGGCTGGTAATAGTGACACGCCCTCACACGGCCCTCACACGGCCTCACACGGCCCTCACACGCCCCCACACGCCCCTCACACGCCCCCACACGGCCCCACGCGCCCTCTGCACGGCCCCCACACGCCCCCCGCACGGCCCCCACACGGCCCCCGCACGGCCTCACACGGCCCCCGCACGGCCTCACACGGCCTCACACGGCCCTCGCACGGCCTCACACGGCCCTCGCACGCCCCTCACACGGCCCTCACGCGGCCTCACACGGCCCTCACACGGCCCTCACGCGCCCCTCACACGGCCTCACGCGCTCCCACACGGCCTCACACGCCCCCACCACACGGCCTCACGCGGCCCTCACACGCCCCCACGCGGCCTCACACGCCCCCACACGGCCCCACGCGCCCTCACACAGCCCCCACACGGCCTCACGCGCCCCCACACGGCCTCACGCGCCCCCACACGGCCTCACGCGCCCCCACACGGCCCTCACGCGCTCCCACACGGCCCTCACGCGCTCCCACGCGCCCCCACACGGCCTCACGCGCCCCCACACGGCCTCACGCGCCCCCACACGGCCCTCACGCGCTCCCACACGGCCCTCACACGCCCCTCACACGGCCCTCACACGCCCCTCACACGGCCTCACACGGCCCTCACACGCCCTCACACGGCCTCACGCGCTCCCACACACGGCCTCACGCGCTCCCACACACGGCCTCACGCGCCCCCTCACGCGCGGCCTCACGCGCGGCCTCACGCGCGGCCTCACGCGCGGCCTCACGCGCGGCCTCACGCGCGGCCTCACGCGCGGCCTCACGCGCGGCCTCACGCGCGGCCTCACGCGCGGCCTCACGCGCGGCCTCACGCGCGGCCTCACGCGCGGCCTCACGCGCGGCCTCACGCGCGGCCTCACGCGCGGCCTCACGCGCGGCCTCACGCGCGGCCTCACGCGCGGCCTCACGCGCGGCCTCACGCGCGGCCTCACGCGCGGCCTCACGCGGCCCTCACACGCCCCCACGCGGCCCTCACACGCCCCCACGCGGCCCTCACACGCCCCCACGCGGCCCTCACACGCCCCCACGCGGCCTCACACGGCCCTCACACGCCCCCACGCGGCCTCACACGGCCCTCACACGCCCTCACACAGCCCCCACACGGCCTCACACGGCCTCACACGCCCCCACACGGCCTCACACGCCCCCACATGGCCCTCACGCGCTCCCACACGGCCCTCACGCGCTCCCACACGGCCCTCACGCGCTCCCACGCGCCCCCACACGGCCTCACACGCCCCCACACGGCCTCACACGCCCCCACACGGCCTCACACGCCCCCACACGGCCCTCACGCGCTCCCACACGGCCCTCACGCGCTCCCACACGGCCTCACACGCCCCCACACGGCCTCACACGCCCCCACACGGCCCTCACGCGCTCCCACACGGCCCTCACGCGCTCCCACGCGCCCCCACACGGCCTCACACGCCCCCACACGGCCCTCACGCGCTCCCACGCGCCCCCACACGGCCCTCACGCGGCCCCACACGGCCTCACACGGCCTCACACGGCCCTCACGCGCCCCCACACGGCCCCCACACGGCCCCCCACACGGCCTCACACGGCCTCACACGGCCCTCACACGGCCCTCACACGGCCTCACACGGCCCTCACGCGCTCCCACGCGCCCCCACACGGCCCTCACGCGCCCTCACGCGCCCCCAAGCGCCCCCACACGGCCCTCACGCGCCCCCACACTCCCTCTTTAAGTCTGATGGTTTTTACTTTTATATTATACTTTGTGTTCGTCCAGTCAGGTGACCATGTGACCAGGTCCAGTCACATGTGAACGGGGGAGGACGGGGGGAGGACTTCTTTTACTTTTGGACCTACTTTGTGTTGCAACACTGGAATTTCCCCATTGTGGGACAAATAAAGGCTCATCTTATCTTAATGTATTTCTGGGCCACTGGAGCGATGGTTAAAGGGTTTGTTACAGTTTCAGCTCCGCCCCCTGAGGAGGAGCCACGCCTCTGTAAACACCATCACACTCTATTGACTATTTTATTCTACTGAGTCTGTTCAGTCTTTCCTTCTTCTCTCACTTCCTGTCGGGAGTGGAACATCCATGATCCTCCTCCTGAAGAACCGGTTCTCCTCCTGAAGGAGCTAAGGACAGGAGGAGGAGCTAAGGACAGAAGGAGGTGCTAAGGACAGAAGGAGGAGCTAAGGACAGATGGAGGAGCAAAGGACAGACGGAGGAGCAAAGGACAGACGGAGGAGCAAAGGACAGAAGGAGGAGCTAAGGACAGAAGGAGGAGCTAAGGACAGAAGGAGGTGCTAAGGACAGAAGGAGGAGCTAAGGACAGAAGGAGGTGCTAAGGACAGAAGGAGGTGCTAAGGACAGAAGGAGGTGCTAAGGACAGAAGGAAGTGCTAAGGACAGAAGGAAGTGCTAAGGACAGAAGGAAGTGCTAAGGACAGAAGGAGGTGCTAAGGACAGAAGGAGGAGCTAAGGACAGAAGGAAGTGCTAAGGACAGAAGGAGGAGCTAAGGACAGAAGGAGGTGGTAAGGACAGAAGGAGGTGCTAAGGACAGAAGGAGGAGCTAAGGACAGAAGGAGGTGCTAAGGACAGAAGGAGGTGCTAAGGACAGAAGGAGGTGCTAAGGACAGAAGGAGGAGCTAAGGACAGAAGGAAGTGCTAAGGACAGAAGGAGGAGCTAAGGACAGAAGGAGGAGCTAAGGACAGAAGGAGGAGCTAAGGACAGAAGGAGGAGCTAAGGACAGAGGACTCTGGGACATGTGTCTATGAACATTGTTTAATCCCTGTCACCAGCAGGTCAGAGGTTCAGTAGATGAGCTGTGAACCGATGCCCTTTTAATATTGCACTGCTCAGACTCAAACAGTAGTCCAACAGAAAAAGGGCCCCGGGGCCACAGCAGGAGGAGGGGCCACAGGAGGAGGAGGAGTAGTCCCGGTTTAGACCCGGTTTAGACCCGGTTTAGACCCGGTTTAGACCCGGTTTAGTCCCGGTTTAGACCCGGTTTAGTCCCGGTTTAGTCCCGGTTTAGACCCGGTTTAGACCCGGTTTAGTCCCGGTTTAGACCCGGTTTAGACCCGGTTTAGACCCGGTTTAGACCCGGTTTAGTCCCGGTTTAGTCCCGGTTTAGTCCCGGTGAAACGAAACAGAAAAACAAAAGTGCGCGTCAGACCGCATTCCTCGCCGCTCCTGCCGCTCCTGCCGCGCGGTGCAGGGGCCTCATACCTGCTGAAACCGAGCGTCGCTCCGGGGCTGAAGTTGAGGCCCCCGGAGCCGCGCACGTGCTCCCGGTGCGCAGTGCGTGTCCGCCGCATGTCCGCCGCGGTGTTTGCGCCGTGAGCTCGCGGACTCCATCTTTGACTCGTTGACATTCCGCTCTCGCCGAGACAAACGCCTCATTTGCATACGGTGCGCGGATTGGCTGCGCGCGCATCCCGTGTCGCTCCTGATTGGTCAGGAGGCGGGACGACGTCTTCGCGTAGATTCAACAATGAACAAGATTCACTTCATTCATAAAACTGTCACTACCTTTTTACTGTGTGTGTGTCTGTGTGTCTGTGTG
>NW_027316278.1:856966-986966 GCF_026437365.1 Eucyclogobius newberryi | reverse complement strand
AGTCCAGACTTATTCTTCATCTTTGTTTAGTTGTGTTTGTCATTGTGTAACGATGATCTCTATGTGGTACTAAACATTTAACCTCCATGTAAAATCTGCAGGGGGCGCTGTGGCTCCAAATGAATTTATTTCACTTCAAGTAGGTTTAGGGCAAAGAGTTTAACAACTGATTCTAATTTGACGCAATTCGGACTTTATCTGTGTAAACGACAGAAATGTTAAATTTGGGAAATTTCTGAAATTCTAGCTACAGTTTGTGGCTTCGCCGCACAGAGACCGTGACAGGGTCAATGTCATTTGAATAACTTTTGATGTCCCACTCCTCAGTAGCATTTTCACACAATTTCAGCTTTTTAGGGCCAACGCCCTGAGAGGAGTTCATAAAAGTACGACATTTGGAAAAACTCCGAAGTCATGTTTAGCCATTTTTAAAGCAATATGGCCGACATTTAGTTGGGCGGACGGCGTTGCCGTAATAATATTTTTTACTTCTCTTGTCACCATCTATCTCTGCGCCAAATTTCATGATTCTACGATCAGATTTTTTTTGGGTCATTTCCTATCTCTCAATGCATTTTTGGTACATTTGGGGGCGCTGACGCGCCAATTCTTTTATTTTAGAAAAGGAAAATACACTGATACTCACTATAACATATATGTATATATATATATATATATATATATATATATATATATATATATATATATATATATATATATATATATATATATATATATATATATATATATATGTGTATATTTTCACGCTCTCGCTGCTTCATGGATTTGCATCATGCATTGTGTTCTGCATTCTGATTGGCTGAACAGTCTCTGTTATGGATTCATATGAACACGGACGTAAAACCACAAATTGAAGTGTGAGAGGTCGATGAGAGCGGTGAGAGTTCAGTACAAACGTTTATACAGTACTTGTATTTGTTAAACAAATGCTTGGGCTGTAAAAAGGTTTTGTTCAATGTTTTATGGAGTATTTCATTGTATAAGAACTGTAAAAAAATAAAGGTTTCTACTTCGCGGATTTCGACTCCCGCGGGTTCTTTTTGGAACGTGACCCTCACGATAAACGAGGGATCACTGTAAATAGTTACATTCATAATTTAATTGAAAATAATTGTACTGACGACACGATAGAGACGTTTGAATTGAGCTGCTATATTTCTATATTGTTTTATGCAGGTGACCTAAGGTCGGGGAGTAGGGCAGACATACAGCATTCTGTGTCATCCCGACACAACAGATTCAAAACCAGGAAATCCTCAGAATGAAGAAGCTCTGGTCCTGGAAGTGACGCTGATGATCTTCTTCTTGTTTATGGAAGATAAACATCACAGTTATGTTTATTCATGACATTTCATCCAGATCAAAGCAGTTCTGAGTCACATGTTCTCATTGACATATGTAAACAGGCGGTCGAGAGTGACCCTAGTATCACTGAAACAAGCGGACAACAGCTTCCTCCAGAGGACAACAGTAATACCTCTAATATCTCTAATATCTCTAATATCTCTAATATCTCTAATACCTCTAATACCTCTAATATCTCTAATACCTCTAATATCTCTAATATCTCTAATATCTCTAATATCTCTAATACCTCTAATACCTCTAATATCTCTAATATCTCTAATACCTCTAATACCTCTAATATCTCTAATATCTCTAATATCTCTAATACCTCTAATATCTCTAATACCTCTAATACCTCTAATATCTCTAATATCTCTAATACCTCTAATATCTCTAATATCTCTAATACCTCTAATACCTCTAATATCTTTAATACCTCTAATACCTCTAATATCTCTAATATCTCTAATATCTCTAATACCTCTAATATCTCTAATACCTCTAATACCTCTAATACCTCTAATATCTCTAATACCTCTAATACCTCTAATACCTCTAATACCTCTAATATCTCTAATATCTCTAATACCTCTAATACCTCTAATACCTCTAATACCTCTAATATCTCTAATATCTCTAATACCTCTAATATCTCTAATACCTCTAATACCTCTAATATCTCTAATACCTCTAATACCTCTAATATCTTTAATACCTCTAATACCTCTAATATCTCTAATATCTCTAATACCTCTAATACCTCTAATATCTTTAATACCTCTAATACCTCTAATATCTCTAATACCTCTAATACCTCTAATACCTCTAATATCTCTAATACCTCTAATATCTCTAATATCTCTAATACCTCTAATATCTCTAATACCTCTAATACCTTTAATGTCTCTAATACCTCTAATATCTCTAATATCTCTAATACCTCTAATATCTCTAATATCTCTAATATCTCTAATACCTCTAATATCTCTAATACCTCTAATATCTTTAATACCTCTAATATCTCTAATACCTCTAATATCTCTAATATCTCTAATATCTCTAATATCTCTAATATCTCTAATATCTCTAATACCTCTAATACCTCTAATACCTCTAATACCTCTAATATCTCTAATACCTCTAATACCTCTAATATCTCTAATACCTCTAATACCTCTAATATCTTTAATATCTCTAATACCTCTAATATCTCTAATATCTCTAATACCTCTAATATCTCTAATATCTCTAATACCTCTAATACCTCTAATATCTCTAATATCTCTAATACCTCTAATATCTTTAATATCTCTAATACCTCTAATATCTCTAATATCTCTAATATCTCTAATACCTCTAATATCTCTAATACCTCTAATATCTCTAATATCTCTAATATCTCTAATACCTCTAATATCTCTAATATCTCTAATATCTCTAATACCTCTAATATCTTTAATACCTCTAATACCTCTAATATCTCTAATACCTCTAATATCTCTAATATCTCTAATATCTCTAATACCTCTAATATCTCTAATACCTCTAATATCTCTAATATCTCTAATACCTCTAATATCTTTAATACCTCTAATACCTCTAATATCTCTAATACCTCTAATATCTCTAATATCTCTAATATCTCTAATACCTCTAATACCTCTAATATCTCTAATATCTCTAATATCTTTAATATCTCTAATACCTCTAATATCTCTAATACCTCTAATATCTTTAATACCTCTAATACCTCTAATATCTCTAATACCTCTAATATCTCTAATACCTCTAATATCTCTAATACCTCTAATACCTCTAATACCTCTAATACCTCTAATATCTCTAATACCTCTAATACCGTTAATGTCTCTAATACCTCTAATATCTCTAATATCTCTAATACCTCTAATATCTCTAATATCTCTAATACCTCTAATATCTCTAATATCTCTAATACCTCTATCCATCCATCCATCCATTTTCTACCGCTTGTTCCCTTTCGGGGTTGCGGGTGACTGGAGCCTATCCCAGTGACTTCGGGCCTTAGGCGGGGTGCACCCTGGACAGTGGCCAACTTGTCGCAGGTTTAACACAGAGACATAGACATTACAGACAGTTCACTCTCACATTCATTCACTAGGGCCAATTTAGAGTCACCAGTTTTTGCCTAACACATACATGTGTTTGGACGGTGGGAGGAGCCAGAGAACCCGGAGAGAACCCACGGTAACACGGGGAGAACATGCAGACTCCATCGAACCCATGATCTCCTTCTTGGGAGGCAAGAGCGCTAACCGCCTTTGCCACCGTGCACCCTCTAATATCTCTAATATCTCTAATATCTCTAATACCTCTAATACCTCTAATATCTTCTGCTGTCCCGAGACGGCGGGTGAAACGTCTCCAGACTTAGACTTTAAAAACCCAGAGGAGCAGAGAGTTTGAGGCAGAGGCTTTTATTTTCAAACTTTACAGGAAGTGGTCGCCCTTAAATAAAAAACAGCCAATGTAGCGTGGGGGGTTGGGCCACACGGGGGTGGGGCCACACGGGGGTGGGGCCACACGGGGGTGGGGCCACACGGGGGTGGGGCCACACGGGGGTGGGGCCAGGCAGCCGTTGGTTTATGTACAGACAAAAGAAGGCTCTGATTGGTCAGTACAAACGCGGTAACGCCCACATCTTCCTCTGCAGCCATGAGTGCGCTCTGATTGGTCCAGACCAGCGGTGGGCGGAGTCTTCACACCAAACGACTCTGAACAAAACCTGACGACCAATCAGAGTAAACAAACAGACAAACAAAAGTCAAGTCATAAATGCAAGTAAAACATAGATCCAAGTAAATAGATTTCATCTGTACACTGAGCCCCGCCCCCAGCCCCGCCTCCAGCCTGACTGAGCCCCGCCCCCAGCCCCGCCTCCAGCCTGACTGAGCCCCGCCCCCAGCCCGACTGAGCCCCGCCCCCAGCCCGACTGAGCCCCGCCTCCAGCCTGACTGAGCCCCGCCCCCAGCCCGACTGAGCCCCGCCCCCAGCCCGACTGAGCCCCGCCCCCAGCCCGACTGAGCCCCGCCACCAGCCCGACTGAGCCCCGCCCCCAGCCCCGCCTCCAGCCCGACTGAGCCCCGCCCCCAGCCCGACTGAGCCCCGCCTCCAGCCTGACTGAGCCCCGCCCCCAGCCCGACTGAGCCCCGCCCCCAGCCCCGCCTCCAGCCTGACTGAGCCCCGCCCCCAGCCCGACTGAGCCCCGCCTCCAGCTCGACTGAGCCCCGCCCCCAGCCCGACTGAGCCCCGCCTCCAGCTCGACTGAGCCCCGCCTCCAGCACGACTGAGCCCCGCCCCCAGCCCGACTGAGCCCCGCCCCCAGCCCGACTGAGCCCCGCCCCCAGCCCGACTGAGCCCCGCCCTCAGGGTGACAGAGCCCCGCCCTCAGAGTGACTGAGCCCCGCCCTCAGAGTGACTGAGCCCCGCCCCCAGCCCGACCGAGCCCCGCCCTCCATGTCTGACCTGCGCCGCTGGCGTCCAGAAACACGTTGATGTAGGACGTGGGCACGTATCCTTCCTCCTCCAGGCTGCGGCGCACTCGGGTCCAGCCGTCGCCTTTGTCCTCCTCCACCACAGAAAGTAGTTCCCCCTCACGCATGGACAACGTGCCCTCAGTCTGACCTGCAAGTACAAGTACTCGAGTATATAAGTACACACAAGTATGAGTAGACACCAGTACTCAAGTACATAGTACACACAAGTACTCAAGTATATAGTACACATAAGTACTCAAGTATATAAGTACACAGAAGTAATCAAGTATATAAGTACACAGAAGTACTCAAGTATATAAGTACACACAAGTACTCAAGTATATAGTACACAGAAGTAATCAAGTATATAAGTACACACAAGTACTCAAGTATATAAATACACACAAGTACTCAAGTATATAAGTACACAGAAGTATGAGTGTGATTCAGCTCGGCTGAACTCGCTGATAAACTTCGCAGTACTTGTACTAGTACTAGTACTTGTACTAGTACTTGTACTTTGTAAGATCCAAACTCCGCCCTGGTCATGTGACTTGTGAGGTGAGGCTCTTTAAACATCATTTAAACACGTGACACATATTTTATATCAAAGTTAATTCCAATTGAGCCGATTTCAAGCTGAACTAAATATAAGTTTCTGGATTTATCTTTACATTTTGAAGTCGGAAAATTGTAAATAAGAAATAAAGGAGTTGAAGAAAGAAGAGGATCCACAGGCTCAGCAGCGCCCCCTGTCACGAGGCACAAGTACTGTTTTTCTCAAGTGGTTTATAATGAATCATTTCATATCTTATACATTTCATATATTATCCAGAATATGGAAGTACAGAGAATATCAGTGTTTTATATGTAATAAACAGAGGGACACGTCATCTTCTCCAGCTCAGTGTGAGGCTCACCCATGATGTTGTCTGCTAATGCTAATGCTAATGCTAATGCTGCAGTACTTGTGGAAAGGGTACAAACTCTTGCAGTACTGCAGTACTTGTACTTGTAGTACTTTGGAAAGGGTACAGGCTCTTGCTGTAGTGCAGTACTGCAGTACTTGTACTTGTACTTGTAGTACCTTGGAAAGGGTACAGGCTCTTGCTGTAGTGCAGTACTGCAGTACTGCAGTACTGCAGTACTTGTACTTGTAGTACCTTGGAAAGGGTACATGCTCTTGCAGTAGTGCAGTAGTGCAGTAGTGCAGTACTTGTACTTGTACTTGTACTTGTACTTGTAGTACCTTGGAAAGGGTACAGGCTCTTGCAGTAGTGCAGTAGTGCAGTACTTGTACTTGTACTTGTAGTACCTTGGAAAGGGTACAGGCTCTTGCAGTAGTGCAGTAGTGCAGTACTTGTACTTGTACTTGTACTTGTAGTACCTTGGAAAGGGTACAGGCTCTTGCAGTAGTGCAGTAGTGCAGTACTTGTACTTGTACTTGTACTTGTAGTACCTTGGAAAGGGTACAGGCTCTTGCAGTAGTGCAGTAGTGCAGTACTTGTACTTGTACTTGTACTTGTAGTACCTTGGAAAGGGTACAGGCTCTTGCAGTAGTGCAGTAGTGCAGTACTTGTACTTGTACTTGTACTTGTACTTGTAGTACCTTGGAAAGGGTACAGGCTCTTGCAGTAGTGCAGTAGTGCAGTACTTGTACTTGTACTTGTAGTACCTTGGAAAGGGTACAGGCTCTTGCAGTAGTGCAGTAGTGCAGTACTTGTACTTGTACTTGTACTTGTACTTGTAGTACCTTGGAAAGGGTACAGGCTCTTGCAGTAGTGCAGTAGTGCAGTACTTGTACTTGTACTTGTACTTGTAGTACCTTGGAAAGGGTACAGGCTCTTGCAGGTTCCGATGCTCGGCAGAGGCTCGTCGTCAAAGTCATCGTCGAACTCTGAACTCCGAGATTTAAACTGAAGCTCCGCCCCCTGGTCCTCCGTGTAACTGCCGTCAGGGCTGCACCAATCAGAGGAGACAAGGGTTTACGACGACCAATCAGGGAGGGGATTGAAGCGGCCAATCAGATGGTGTTAAATTATTACTTTGATTGCACTACTCAGGGTTAGTCTGGTTATGATCCTGTACCTCAGGTTAGTCTGGTTATGATCCTGTACCTCAGGTTAGTCTGGTTATGATCCTGTACCTCAGGTTAGTCTGGTTATGATCCTGTACCTCAGGTTAGTCTGGTTATGATCCTGTACTTCAGGTTAGTCTGGTTATGATCCTGTACCTCAGGTTAGTCTGGTTATGATCCTGTACCTCAGGTTAGTCTGGTTATGATCCTGTACCTCAGGTTAGTCTGGTTATGATCCTGTACCTCAGGTTAGTCTGGTTATGATCCTGTACCTCAGGTTAGTCTGGTTATGATCCTGTACCTCAGGTTAGTCTGGTTATGATCCTGTACTTCAGGTTAGTCTGGTTATGATCCTGTACCTCAGGTTAGTCTGGTTATGATCCTGTACCTCAGGTTAGTCTGGTTATGATCCTGTACCTCTCTCTTGAGGCCGGGCTCCTCTTGGGTTCTGGAGCGAGGCCACAGCTCTGACGCCGCGTCGAGTTCAGTCGACTCTCAGTCTCTGACAGCCAGACCTGAAACAGACCAGGGTTAGACCGGGTCCAGGGTTAGACCGGGTCCAGACCGGGTCCAGAGTTAGACCGGGTCCAGGGTTAGACCGGGTCCAGGGTTAGACCGGGTCCAGGGTTAGACCGGGTCCAGAGTTAGACCGGGTCCAGGGTTAGACCGGGTCCAGGGTTAGACCGGGTCCAGGGTTAGACCGGGTCTGAAGTGTTTATATGTGTCCTAATTATGCTAATGCTAATGCTAACACCTGGACCCTAGGGTTTTTATCAATGTGTCGGATCAGAACTGTCCTGGAGAGATTCCATCTCTCCAGGACAATATTCATCATATCGATGTAGATATGATGAATATTAAACGAGCTGCAGTGTGGAGGACCTGCAGTGTGGGGACCTGCAGTGTGGGGACCTGCAGTGTGGGGGACCTGCAGTGTGGGGACCTGCAGTGTGGAGGACCTGCAGTGTGGAGGACCTGCAGTGTGGAGGACCTGCAGTGTGAGGGACCTGCAGTGTGGAGGACCTGCAGTGTGGGGGACCTGCAGTGTGGGGACCTGCAGTGTGGGGACCTGCAGTGTGGGGGACCTGCAGTGTGGGGACCTGCAGTGTGGAGGACCTGCAGTGTGGAGGACCTGCAGTGTGGAGGACCTGCAGTGTGAGGGACCTGCAGTGTGGAGGACCTGCAGTGTGGGGGACCTGCAGTGTGGGGACCTGCAGTGTGGGGGACCTGCAGTGTGGGGACCTGCAGTGTGGAGGACCTGCAGTGTGGAGGACCTGCAGTGTGGGGACCTGCAGTGTGAGGGACCTGCAGTGTGGGGACCTGCAGTGTGAGGGACCTGCAGTGTGGGGACCTGCAGTGTGGGGACCTGCAGTGTGAGGACCTGCAATGTGAGGGACCTGCAGTGTGGGGACCTGCAGTGTGGGGACCTGCAGTGTGAGGGACCTGCAGTGTGGGGGACCTGCAATGTGGGGACCTGCAGTGTGAGGGACCTGCAGTGTGGGGACCTGCAGTGTGGGGGCCCCAGGGCACCGTCCTCGCGCCCTTTCTCTTCACCCTCTACATTGCAGACCTCAGACATGGACACTGTGTCCTGCAGAAGTTCTCTGACCACTCTGCCATCATGGGACTCATCACAGACGATGATGTGGAGGACAGAGGACAGTAATGGTGCAATGTAATGGTATTTATGTATTTGTAGCTTTATTATTTCCCCTTGTTGTGAAATGGGAGTTTTTGTTTATATGAGATCTTCTACTGAAAGTGTTTTTAAACTTCCTATAAGTGATCTGTTCTTTTTCTCTGGATCTACCTGCGTTGCAACAATGAAATTTCCCCACGTGGGACAATAAAGGAATATCTTATCTTAATATTAGTGTTAATTATAAATGACTTAATGAGTGTAAGTATTAATACATCTGTTGTTGTTGTTGTTGTTGTTTTATGGCGGTTGGCATCCAAGTGTTGCATTACCGCCAGACTATATCATAAACTTGTTTTAGGGACGATGATGATTCTTTGATTTATGACATTAAAATAAGATGACATCATCATGACATAACCATGACATAATCATGACATCACCATGACATCACCATGACAGCATCATGTTGTTGTTGTTGTTGTTTTATGGCGGTTGGCATCCGAGTGTTGCATTACCGCCAGACTTTATTCCTGACAGCATCATGGCATCATCATGACATCACCATGGCATCATCATGACATCATCATGACATCACCATGACATCACCATGACATCATCATGACATCACCATGGCATCATCATGACATCATCATGACATCACCATGGCATCATCATGACATCATCATGACATCACCATGGCATCATCATGACATCATCATGACATCACCATGACATCACCATGACATCACCATGGCATCATCATGACATCATCATGACATCACCATGGCATCATCATGACATCATCATGACATCACCATGACATCACCATGACATCATCATGACATCATCATGACATCACCATGACATCACCATGACATCATCATGACATCACCATGGCATCATCATGACATCATCATGACATCACCATGGCATCATCATGACATCATCATGACATCACCATGACATCATCATGACATCACCATGACATCACCATGGCATCACCATGACATCATCATGACATCACCTCACCATGACATCATCAGGACCATGATGACATCACCATGGCATCATCATGGCATCATCATGACATCACCATGACATCATCATGACATCACCATGACATCACCATGGCATCACCATGACATCATCATGACATCACCTCACCATGACATCATCAGGACCATGATGACATAACCATGACATCACCATGACATCATCATGACCATAATGACATCACCATGGCATCATCATGGCATCATCATGACATCACCATGGCATCATCATGACATCACCATGAAATCATCATGACATCATCATGACATCACCATGACATCATCATGACATCACCATGACATCATCATGGCATCACCATGACATCATCATGACATCACCATGACATCATCATGACATCACCTCACCATGACATCATCAGGACCATGATGACATAACCATGACATCATCATGACATCATCATGACCATAATGACATCACCATGACATCATCATGACATCACCATGACATCATCAGGACCATGATGACATAACCATGACATCACCATGACATCACCATGACATCATCATGACCATAATGACATCACCATGACATCATCATGACATCATCATGACATCATCATGGCATCATCATGACATCACCTCACCATGACATAACCATGACATCATCATGACATCACCATGACATCATCATGACCATAATGACATCATCATGACATCATCATGACATCATCATGACATCACTATGACATCACCATGAAATCACCATGACATCATCATGACATCACTATGACATCACCATGACATCATCATAACATCACCATGACCATCATGACATCACCATTCGATACCATGACATCATGACATCACCATGACATCATTATGGCATCATCATGACATCACATCACCATGACATCACCATGACATCATCATGACATCACCATGACATCACCATGACATCATCATGACATCACCATGACATCACCATGACATCATCATGGCATCATCATGACATCATCATGACATCACCATGACATCACCATGACATCATCATGACATCACCATGACATCACCATGACATCATCAGGACCATGATGACATAACCATGACATCACCATGACATTACCATGTCATCACCATGAAATCATCATGACATCACCATGACATCATCATGACCATTATGACATCACCATGACATCATCATGACCATCATGACATCACCATTACATTACCATGACATCATGACATCATCATGACCTCACTATGACATCATCATGACATCACCATGACATCATCATGACCATCATGACATCACCATCACATCACCATGACATCATCATGACCATCATGACATCACCATTCGATACCATGACATCATGACATCACCATGGCATCACCATGACATCATCATGACATCACCATGGCATCATAATGACCATCATGACATCACCATGACATCATCGTGACATCATCATGACCATCATGACATCACCATTACATTACCATGACATCATCATGACCATCATGACATTACCATGACATTACCATGTCATCATCATGACATCACCATGACATCATCAAGACCATCATGACATCACCATGACATCATCATGACCATCATGACATCACCATTACATTACCATGACATCATGACATCATCATGACATCACTATGACATCATGATGACATCACCATGACATCACCATGACATCATCATGACATGACCATGACATCACCATGACATCACCATGACATCCTCATGACCATCATGACATCATCATGACATCACCATGACCATCATGACATCACCATGACATCATCATGACCATCATGACATCACCATTACATTACCATGACATCATCATGACATCACTATGACATCATCATGACATCACCATGAAATCACCATGACATCACCATGACCATCATGACATCACCATGACATCACCATGACATCATCATGACCATCATGACATCACCATTACATTACCATGACATCACCATGACATCACTATGACATCATCATGACATCACCATGACATCATGATGACATCACCATGACATCATCATGACATCACCATGGCATCATCATGACCATCATGACATCACCATGACATCACCATGACATCATCATGACATTACCATGACATCATCATGACCATCATGACATCACCATGACATCATCATGACCATCATGACATCACCATGACATCACCATGACATCATCATGACCATAATGACATCACCATGACATGTTCATGACATCATCATGACATCACCATGACATCACCCTGACATCATCATGACCATCATGACATCACCATGACATCATCATGACCATCATGACATCACCATGACATCACCATGACATCATCATGACCATAATGACATCACCATGACATGTTCATGACATCATCATGACATCACCATGACATCACCATGACATCATCATGGCATCATCATGACATCACCATTACATTACCATGACATCATGACATCATCATGACATAACCATGACATAATCATGACATCACCTCACCATGACATCATCAGGACCATGATGACATAACCATGACATCACCATGACATCATCATGACATCATCATGGCATCATCATGACATCACCTCACCATGACATAACCATGACATCATCATGACATCACCATGACATCATCACCCTGTGAGAGTCGGATCTCTCCTTCACTGGAACTCCTCCAGGTTTCTACGCTTTTTTCCCAAAGAGGTTTTTTTGTAGTTTTTCCTGGCCGAGAAGGAGAGTCTAAGGACAGAGGACCCTGGGACATCGTCCCTCGCCACCACAGACATTGTTGATTCATTTCTCCCTGTGGCCCTCAGAGGCAACTGTTGTTGTGATTTTGGGCCTTACAAAAATAAATTGATTTGATTTGATTTGATCATGACATCACTATGACATCATCATGACATCACCATGAAATCACCATGACATCATCATGACATCACCATGACCATCATGACATCACCATGACATCACCATGACATCATCATGACCATCATGACATCACCATTACATTACCATGACATCACCATGACATCACTGACATCATCATGAAATCACCATGACATCATGATGACATCACCATGACATCATCATGACATCACCATGGCATCATCATGACCATCATGACATCACCATGACATCATCATGACATCACCATGGCATCATCATGACCATCATGACATCACCATGACATCACCATGACATCATCATGACCATCATGACATCACCATGACATCACCATGACATCATCATGACCATCATGAAATCACCATGACATCATCATGACCATCATGACATCACCATGACATCACCATGACATCATCATGACATCACCATGACATCATCATGACCATCATGACATCACCATTACATTACCATGACATCATGATGACATGACCATGACATCATCATGACATGACCATGACATCACCATTACATTACCATGACATCATGACAGCACCATGACATCACAATGACATCATCATGACATGACCATGACATCATCATTACATTACCATGACATCATGACATCACCATGGCATCACCATGACATCATCATGACATCACCATTACATTACCATGACATCATGACATCATGACATCACCATGACATCACAATGACATCATCATGACATCACCATGACATCATCATGACATTACTATGACATCATGACATCACTATGACATCACCATGACATCATCATGACATCATGACATCATCATGGCATCATCATGACATCACCTCACCATGACATCATCATGACATCACTATGACATCACCATGACATCATGATGATGTCATCATGACATAATGATGACATCACCATGACATCACATGACCTGGTTGTTGTGCAGCTCGTCCTCCAGGCGCTGCAGGCTCAGGTGAACCTCCTGCAGTCGAGGCTCCACACTGGCAGGTTCTCCCATGTGAGGACTTCTCTCATACAACTCCCTCATCTTCAGCAGAGCCTCCCTGAAGAGGACACAAGTTAGACCTGGTTTAGTCTGGTTTAGTCCTGGTTTAGTCTGGTTTAGACCTGGTTTAGTCCTGGTTTAGTCTGGTTTAGTCTGGTTTGGTCTGGTTGAGTCTGGTTTAGTCTGGTTTGGTCTGGTTTAGTCTGGTTGAGTCTGGTTTGGTCTGGTTTAGTCTGGTCTGGTTTGGTGTGGTTTAGACTGGTTTGGTATGGTTTGGTCTGGTTTAGTCCTGGTTTGGTCTGGTTGAGTCTGGTTTAGTCTGGTCTGGTTGAGTCTGGTTGGGTCTGGTTGAGTCTGGTTTAGTCTGGTTGAGTCTGGTTGGGTCTGGTTTAGTCTGGTTGAGTCTGGTTTGGTCTGGTCTGGTATGGTTTGGTCTGATTTAGGCTGGTTTGGTATGGTTTGGTCTGGTTTAGTCCTGGTTTGGTCTGGTTGAGTCTGGTTTATTCTGGTTTGGTATGGTTTGGTCTGGTTTAGGCTGGTTTGGTCTGGTTTGGTATCATTTGGTCTGGTTGAGTCTGGTTTAGTCTGGTTTAGTCTGGTTGGGTCTGGTTTGGTCTGGTTTAATCTTGTTTGGTCTGATTTAGTCTGGTTGAGTCTGGTTTGGTATGGTTTGGTCTGGTTTAGTCTGGTTTGGTATGGTTTGGTATGGTTTAGGCTGGTTTGGTCTGGTTTTGTCCTGGTTTGGGCTGGTTTAGTCTGGTAGAGTCTGGTTTAGTCTGGTTTGGTATGGTTTGGTCTGGTTTAGGCTGGTTTGGTCTGGTTTAGTCTGGTTGAGTCTGGTTTGGTCTGGTTTGGTCTGGTTGAGTCTGGTTGAGTCTGGTTGAGTCTGGTTTGGTCTGGTTTAGTCTGGTTTAGTCTGGTTTGGTATGGTTTGGTCTGGTTTAGTCTGGTTGAGTCTGGTTTAGTCTGGTTTGGTATGGTTTAGGCTGGTTTGGTCTGGTTTGGTCTGGTTGAATCTGGTTTAGTCTGGTTTGGTCTGGTTGAGTCTGGTTTAGTCTGGTTTGGTATGGTTCAGTCTGGTTTGGTCTGGTTTAGTCTGGTCTGGTCTGGTTTAGTCTGGTTTGGTCTGGTTTGGTATGGTTTGGTCTGGTTTAGGCTGGTTTGGTCTGGTTTGGTCTGGTTTAGGCTGGTTTGGTCTGGTTTGGTATGGTTTGGTCTGGTTTAGTCCTGGTTTGGTCTGGTTGAGTCTGGTTTAGTCTGGTCTGGTTGAGTCTGGTTTGGTATGGTTTGGTCTGGTTGAGTCTGGTTTAGTCTGGTTTGGTCTGGTTGAGTCTGGTTGGGTCTGGTTTAGTCTGGTTTGGTCTGGTCTGGTATGGTTTGGTCTGATTTAGGCTGGTTTGGTATGGTTTGGTCTGGTTTAGTCCTGGTTTGGTCTGGTTGAGTCTGGTTTATTCTGGTTTGGTATGGTTTGGTCTGGTTTAGGCTGGTTTGGTCTGGTTTGGTATGATTTGGTCTGGTTGAGTCTGGTTTAGTCTGGTTTAGTCTGGTTGGGTCTGGTTTAGTCTGGTTTGGTCTGGTTTAATCTTGTTTGGTCTGATTTAGTCTGGTTGAGTCTGGTTTGGTATGGTTGAGTCTGGTTTAGTCTGGTTTGGTCTGGTTTAGTCTGGTTGAGTCTGGTTTGGTCTGGTTTAGTCTGGTCTGGTTTGGTGTGGTTTAGACTGGTTTGGTATGGTTTGGTCTGGTTTAGTCCTGGTTTGGTCTGGTTGAGTCTGGTTTAGTCTGGTCTGGTTGAGTCTGGTTTGGTCTGGTTGAGTCTGGTTTAGTCTGGTTTGGTCTGGTTGAGTCTGGTTGGGTCTGGTTTAGTCTGGTTGAGTCTGGTTTGGTCTGGTCTGGTATGGTTTGGTCTGATTTAGGCTGGTTTGGTATGGTTTGGTCTGGTTTAGTCCTGGTTTGGTCTGGTTGAGTCTGGTTTATTCTGGTTTGGTATGGTTTGGTCTGGTTTAGGCTGGTTTGGTCTGGTTTGGTATCATTTGGTCTGGTTGAGTCTGGTTTAGTCTGGTTGGGTCTGGTTTGGTCTGGTTTAATCTTGTTTGGTCTGATTTAGTCTGGTTGAGTCTGGTTTGGTATGGTTTGGTCTGGTTTAGTCTGGTTTGGTATGGTTTGGTATGGTTTAGGCTGGTTTGGTCTGGTTTTGTCCTGGTTTGGGCTGGTTTAGTCTGGTAGAGTCTGGTTTAGTCTGGTTTGGTATGGTTTGGTCTGGTTTAGGCTGGTTTGGTCTGGTTTAGTCTGGTTGAGTCTGGTTTGGTCTGGTTTGGTCTGGTTGAGTCTGGTTTAGTCTGGTTGAGTCTGGTTGAGTCTGGTTTGGTCTGGTTTAGTCTGGTTTAGTCTGGTTTGGTCTGGTTTAGTCTGGTTGAGTCTGGTTTAGTCTGGTTTGGTATGGTTTAGGCTGGTTTGGTCTGGTTTGGTCTGGTTGAATCTGGTTTAGTCTGGTTTGGTCTGGTTGAGTCTGGTTTAGTCTGGTTTGGTATGGTTTAGTCTGGTTAGGTCTTGTTTAGTCTGGTCTGGTATGGTTTGGTCTGGTTTAGTCTGGTTTGGTCTGGTTTGGTATGGTTTGGTCTGGTTTAGGCTGGTTTGGTCTGGTTTGGTCTGGTTTAGGCTGGTTTGGTCTGGTTTGGTATGGTTTGGTCTGGTTTAGTCCTGGTTTGGTCTGGTTGAGTCTGGTTTAGTCTGGTCTGGTTGAGTCTGGTTGAGTCTGGTTTGGTATGGTTTGGTCTGGTTAAGTCTGGTTTAGTCTGGTTTGGTCTGGTTGAGTCTGGTTGGGTCTGGTTTAGTCTGGTTTGGTCTGGTCTGGTATGGTTTGGTCTGATTTAGGCTGGTTTGGTATGGTTTGGTCTGGTTTAGTCCTGGTTTGGTCTGGTTGAGTCTGGTTTATTCTGGTTTGGTATGGTTTGGTCTGGTTTAGGCTGGTTTGGTCTGGTTTGGTATGATTTGGTCTGGTTGAGTCTGGTTTAGTCTGGTTTAGTCTGGTTGGGTCTGGTTTAGTCTGGTTTGGTCTGGTTTAATCTTGTTTGGTCTGATTTAGTCTGGTTGAGTCTGGTTTGGTATGGTTTGGTCTGGTTTAGTCTGGTTTAGTCTGGTTGAGTCTGGTTTAGTCTGGTTTGGTATGGTTTGGTATGGTTTGGTCTGGTTTAGTCTGGTTGAGTCTGGTTTGGTCTGGTTTGGCCTGGTTGAGTCTGGTTGAGTCTGGTTTAGTCTGGTTGAGTCTGGTTGAGTCTGGTTTGGTCTGGTTTAGTCTGGTTTAGTCTGGTTTGGTATGGTATGGTTTGGTCTGGTTTAGTCTGGTTGAGTCTGGTTTAGTCTGGTTTGGTATGGATTGGTCTGGTTTAGGCTGGTTTGGTCTGGTTGAATCTGGTTTAGTCTGGTTTGGTCTGGTTTAGTCTGGTCTGGTATGGTTTGGTATGGTTTGGTCTGGTTAAGGCTGGTTTGGTCTGGTTGAGTCTGGTTTGGTCTGGTTTGGTCTGGTTGAGTCTGGTTTAGTCTGGTTGAGTCTGGTTGAGTCTGGTTTGGTCTGGTTTAGTCTGGTTTAGTCTGGTTTGGTCTGGTTTAGTCTGGTTGAGTCTGGTTTAGTCTGGTTTGGTATGGTTTAGGCTGGTTTGGTCTGGTTTGGTCTGGTTGAATCTGGTTTAGTCTGGTTTGGTCTGGTTGAGTCTGGTTTAGTCTGGTTTGGTATGGTTTAGTCTGGTTAGGTCTTGTTTAGTCTGGTCTGGTATGGTTTGGTCTGGTTTAGTCTGGTTTGGTCTGGTTTGGTATGGTTTGGTCTGGTTTAGGCTGGTTTGGTCTGGTTTGGTCTGGTTTAGGCTGGTTTGGTCTGGTTTGGTATGGTTTGGTCTGGTTTAGTCCTGGTTTGGTCTGGTTGAGTCTGGTTTAGTCTGGTCTGGTTGAGTCTGGTTGAGTCTGGTTTGGTATGGTTTGGTCTGGTTAAGTCTGGTTTAGTCTGGTTTGGTCTGGTTGAGTCTGGTTGGGTCTGGTTTAGTCTGGTTTGGTCTGGTCTGGTATGGTTTGGTCTGATTTAGGCTGGTTTGGTATGGTTTGGTCTGGTTTAGTCCTGGTTTGGTCTGGTTGAGTCTGGTTTATTCTGGTTTGGTATGGTTTGGTCTGGTTTAGGCTGGTTTGGTCTGGTTTGGTATGATTTGGTCTGGTTGAGTCTGGTTTAGTCTGGTTTAGTCTGGTTGGGTCTGGTTTAGTCTGGTTTGGTCTGGTTTAATCTTGTTTGGTCTGATTTAGTCTGGTTGAGTCTGGTTTGGTATGGTTTGGTCTGGTTTAGTCTGGTTTAGTCTGGTTTAGTCTGGTTGAGTCTGGTTTAGTCTGGTTTGGTATGGTTTGGTATGGTTTGGTCTGGTTTAGTCTGGTTGAGTCTGGTTTGGTCTGGTTTGGCCTGGTTGAGTCTGGTTGAGTCTGGTTTAGTCTGGTTGAGTCTGGTTGAGTCTGGTTTGGTCTGGTTTAGTCTGGTTTAGTCTGGTTTGGTATGGTATGGTTTGGTCTGGTTTAGTCTGGTTGAGTCTGGTTTAGTCTGGTTTGGTATGGATTGGTCTGGTTTAGGCTGGTTTGGTCTGGTTGAATCTGGTTTAGTCTGGTTTGGTCTGGTTTAGTCTGGTCTGGTATGGTTTGGTATGGTTTGGTCTGGTTAAGGCTGGTTTGGTCTGGTTTGGTATGGTTTAGTCTAGTTTGGTATGGTTTGGTCTGGTTTAGTCTGGTTTGGTCTGGTTTGGTCTGGTCTGGTTTAGTCCTGGTTTGGTCTGGTTTAGTCTGGTTGAGTCTGGTTTAGTCTGGTTTGGTCTGGTTTAGGCTGGTTTGGTATGGTTTGGTCTGGTTTAGTCTGGTTTGGTCTGGTTTGGTCTGGTTGAGTCTGGTTGAGTCTGGTTTAGTCCTGGTTTGGTCTGGTTGAGTCTGGTTTAGTCTGGTCTGGTTGAGTCTGGTTTGGTATGGTTTGGTCTGGTTGAGTCTGGTTTAGTCTGGTTTGGTCTGGTTGAGTCTGGTTGGGTCTGGTTTAGTCTGGTTTGGTCTGGTCTGGTATGGTTTGGTCTGATTTAGGCTGGTTTGGTATGGTTTGGTCTGGTTTAGTCCTGGTTTGGTCTGGTTGAGTCTGGTTTATTCTGGTTTGGTATGGTTTGGTCTGGTTTAGGCTGGTTTGGTCTGGTTTGGTATGATTTGGTCTGGTTGAGTCTGGTTTAGTCTGGTTTAGTCTGGTTGGGTCTGGTTTAGTCTGGTTTGGTCTGGTTTAATCTTGTTTGGTCTGATTTAGTCTGGTTGAGTCTGGTTTGGTATGGTTGAGTCTGGTTTAGTCTGGTTTGGTCTGGTTTAGTCTGGTTGAGTCTGGTTTGGTCTGGTTTAGTCTGGTCTGGTTTGGTGTGGTTTAGACTGGTTTGGTATGGTTTGGTCTGGTTTAGTCCTGGTTTGGTCTGGTTGAGTCTGGTTTAGTCTGGTCTGGTTGAGTCTGGTTTGGTCTGGTTGAGTCTGGTTTGGTCTGGTTGAGTCTGGTTGGGTCTGGTTTAGTCTGGTTGAGTCTGGTTTGGTCTGGTCTGGTATGGTTTGGTCTGATTTAGGCTGGTTTGGTATGGTTTGGTCTGGTTTAGTCCTGGTTTGGTCTGGTTGAGTCTGGTTTATTCTGGTTTGGTATGGTTTGGTCTGGTTTAGGCTGGTTTGGTCTGGTTTGGTATCATTTGGTCTGGTTGAGTCTGGTTTAGTCTGGTTGGGTCTGGTTTGGTCTGGTTTAATCTTGTTTGGTCTGATTTAGTCTGGTTGAGTCTGGTTTGGTATGGTTTGGTCTGGTTTAGTCTGGTTTGGTATGGTTTGGTATGGTTTAGGCTGGTTTGGTCTGGTTTTGTCCTGGTTTGGGCTGGTTTAGTCTGGTAGAGTCTGGTTTAGTCTGGTTTGGTATGGTTTGGTCTGGTTTAGGCTGGTTTGGTCTGGTTTAGTCTGGTTGAGTCTGGTTTGGTCTGGTTTGGTCTGGTTGAGTCTGGTTTAGTCTGGTTGAGTCTGGTTGAGTCTGGTTTGGTCTGGTTTAGTCTGGTTTAGTCTGGTTTGGTCTGGTTTAGTCTGGTTGAGTCTGGTTTAGTCTGGTTTGGTATGGTTTAGGCTGGTTTGGTCTGGTTTGGTCTGGTTGAATCTGGTTTAGTCTGGTTTGGTCTGGTTGAGTCTGGTTTAGTCTGGTTTGGTATGGTTTAGTCTGGTTTGGTCTGGTTTAATCTTGTTTGGTCTGATTTAGTCTGGTTGAGTCTGGTTTGGTATGGTTTGGTCTGGTTTAGTCTGGTTTAGTCTGGTTGAGTCTGGTTTAGTCTGGTTTGGTATGGTTTGGTATGGTTTGGTCTGGTTTAGTCTGGTTGAGTCTGGTTTGGCCTGGTTGAGTCTGGTTGAGTCTGGTTTAGTCTGGTTGAGTCTGGTTGAGTCTGGTTTGGTCTGGTTTAGTCTGGTTTAGTCTGGTTTGGTATGGTATGGTTTGGTCTGGTTTAGTCTGGTTGAGTCTGGTTTAGTCTGGTTTGGTATGGATTGGTCTGGTTTAGGCTGGTTTGGTCTGGTTGAATCTGGTTTAGTCTGGTTTGGTCTGGTTTAGTCTGGTCTGGTATGGTTTGGTATGGTTTGGTCTGGTTAAGGCTGGTTTGGTCTGGTTTGGTATGGTTTAGTCTAGTTTGGTATGGTTTAGTCTGGTTTGGTCTGGTTTGGTCTGGTCTGGTTTAGTCCTGGTTTGGTCTGGTTTAGTCTGGTTGAGTCTGGTTTGGTCTGGTTTGGCCTGGTTGAGTCTGGTTGAGTCTGGTTTAGTCTGGTTGAGTCTGGTTGAGTCTGGTTTGGTCTGGTTTAGTCTGGTTGAGTCTGGTTTGGTCTGGTTTGGCCTGGTTGAGTCTGGTTGAGTCTGGTTTAGTCTGGTTGAGTCTGGTTGAGTCTGGTTTGGTCTGGTTTAGTCTGGTTTAGTCTGGTTTGGTATGGTATGGTTTGGTCTGGTTTAGTCTGGTTGAGTCTGGTTTAGTCTGGTTTGGTATGGATTGGTCTGGTTTAGGCTGGTTTGGTCTGGTTGAATCTGGTTTAGTCTGGTTTGGTCTGGTTTAGTCTGGTCTGGTATGGTTTGGTATGGTTTGGTCTGGTTAAGGCTGGTTTGGTCTGGTTGAGTCTGGTTTGGTCTGGTTTGGTCTGGTTGAGTCTGGTTTAGTCTGGTTGAGTCTGGTTGAGTCTGGTTTGGTCTGGTTTAGTCTGGTTTAGTCTGGTTTGGTCTGGTTTAGTCTGGTTTAGTCTGGTTTGGTATGGTTTAGGCTGGTTTGGTCTGGTTTGGTCTGGTTGAATCTGGTTTAGTCTGGTTTGGTCTGGTTGAGTCTGGTTTAGTCTGGTTTGGTATGGTTTAGTCTGGTTAGGTCTTGTTTAGTCTGGTCTGGTATGGTTTGGTCTGGTTTAGTCTGGTTTGGTCTGGTTTGGTATGGTTTGGTCTGGTTTAGGCTGGTTTGGTCTGGTTTGGTCTGGTTTAGGCTGGTTTGGTCTGGTTTGGTATGGTTTGGTCTGGTTTAGTCCTGGTTTGGTCTGGTTGAGTCTGGTTTAGTCTGGTCTGGTTGAGTCTGGTTGAGTCTGGTTTGGTATGGTTTGGTCTGGTTAAGTCTGGTTTAGTCTGGTTTGGTCTGGTTGAGTCTGGTTGGGTCTGGTTTAGTCTGGTTTGGTCTGGTCTAGTATGGTTTGGTCTGATTTAGGCTGGTTTGGTATGGTTTGGTCTGGTTTAGTCCTGGTTTGGTCTGGTTGAGTCTGGTTTATTCTGGTTTGGTATGGTTTGGTCTGGTTTAGGCTGGTTTGGTCTGGTTTGGTATGATTTGGTCTGGTTGAGTCTGGTTTAGTCTGGTTTAGTCTGGTTGGGTCTGGTTTAGTCTGGTTTGGTCTGGTTTAATCTTGTTTGGTCTAATTTAGTCTGGTTGAGTCTGGTTTGGTATGGTTTGGTCTGGTTTAGTCTGGTTTAGTCTGGTTGAGTCTGGTTTAGTCTGGTTTGGTATGGTTTGGTATGGTTTGGTCTGGTTTAGTCTGGTTGAGTCTGGTTTGGTCTGGTTTGGCCTGGTTGAGTCTGGTTGAGTCTGGTTTAGTCTGGTTGAGTCTGGTTGAGTCTGGTTTGGTCTGGTTTAGTCTGGTTTGGTATGGTATGGTTTGGTCTGGTTTAGTCTGGTTGAGTCTGGTTTAGTCTGGTTTGGTATGGATTGGTCTGGTTTAGGCTGGTTTGGTCTGGTTGAATCTGGTTTAGTCTGGTTTGGTCTGGTTTAGTCTGGTCTGGTATGGTTTGGTATGGTTTGGTCTGGTTAAGGCTGGTTTGGTCTGGTTTGGTATGGTTTAGTCTAGTTTGGTATGGTTTGGTCTGGTTTAGTCTGGTTTGGTCTGGTTTGGTCTGGTCTGGTTTAGTCCTGGTTTGGTCTGGTTTAGTCTGGTTGAGTCTGGTTTAGTCTGGTTTGGTCTGGTTTAGGCTGGTTTGGTATGGTTTGGTCTGGTTTAGTCTGGTTTGGTCTGGTTTGGTCTGGTTGAGTCTGGTTTGGTCTGGTTTAGTCTGGTTTAGTCTGGTTGAGTCTGGTTTAGTCTGGTTTAGTCTGGTTGAGTCTGGTTTAGTCTGGTTTAGTCTGATTTGGTCTGGTTTGGTTGAGTCTGGTTTAGTCTGGTTTAGTCTGGTTTGGTCTGGTTGAGTCTGGTTTGGTCTGGTTTAGTCTGGTTTGTTCTGGTTGAGTCTGGTTGAGTCTGGTTTGGTCTGGTTTAGTCTGATTTAGTCTGGTTTGGTCTGGTTGAGTCTGGTTGAGTCTGGTTGACCTCTGCTCCTTCTCTCTCTGGATCTCGTGGCTGATGGAGGACAGTCGGCTCTGCAGCTTCTTGCGGCGCTGCTCAGGCGGCAGGTGGCTGCAGTCGGCTGGACTTGAACTCTGAGGAAAACATTTGATTCAAATTGAGATTTAAAAAAAAGAAAAGAAAAAAGAAAAGACTTAAAAACTCACCAGTTTGAGCGAAAGCTGCGGCAGAAGAAGAGACGATTAAAGAGACGCAGAGAACCACAGTCACCACTAATGCTGAGGGCCGCTCAGACCACCCGGGGGCCTCAGACCGCCCGGGGCCGCTCAGACCGCCCGGGGGCCTCAGACCGCCCAGACCGCCCGGGGCCGCTCAGACCGCCCGGGGGCCTCAGACCGCCCAGACCGCCCGGGCCGCTCAGACCGCCCGGGGCCGCTCAGACCGCCCGGGGCCGCTCAGACCGCTTATGTTAGCTTGTTAGCCTGTTAGCTCATTAGCCTGTTAACTTGTTAGCTCATTAGCCTGTTAGCTCATTAGCCTGTTAACTTGTTAGCCTTTTAACTTGTTAGCCTGTTAGCTCATTAGCCTGTTAGCTCATTAGCCTGTTAACTTGTTAACTTGTTAACTTGTTAGCTTGTTAGCTTGTTAACTTGTTAACTTGTTAGCTTGTTAGCCTGTTAGCTTGTTAGCTCACCCCTCTCTTGATGCTGCGCAGACACTGCTTCCTGGTCCTGGAGCCTGAGGACATGAGGTCGTTGAGCCGTGCTGTGATTGGCTCTCTGGAGGCAGTGGGCGGGGACTGAGGGCTGGAAGCCACGCCTCCCGGAGAGGGAGAGGTGGGTGGAGGAGGAGGAGGTTGCCGTGGTGATGACAGCAGAGTCAACAGCTGTAAAACAAAAACACAAATAAACTATAGAATATAAAGCCTCATCATCAGCTCGATCACCTGCAGGAGATGATTGGTCTGGACAGTGACCGTTCTGACCAATTAGTGCACGAGCTGGACGAGAGCGGCGTGCTAACGTGTAGCTAAAGCTAACTGCTTAAAACACGTTCTAGTAATAACACGATCATGACACACATGTCATTACACATATGTCATTACACATATGTCATTACACACATGTAATTACACTTAGGTCATTACACATATGTCATGACACATGTCATGACACACGCGCCTTGTTAGACAGCATTGGTTTCACTCAGAATGTAAATAAACCGACTCACACTCACAAGAACACTCTGGATCTTGTCCTAACGTATGGAACAGAGATTAGTGACCTCATTGTCCTCCCTCAAAACTCTATATTGTCAGATCATTTCATAATTACCTTTCAGTTTATTCTTAAAGATCATCCAGTCCCACAGAATAAAGTTATAATGAAAAGGACAATATCTGAAAAATCTATCTCAAAATTCAAAGAAATAATAGAGCCAATATTCAGTGACATGTCATGTGATCATGTCATGTGATCGTGTCATGTGATCACGTCATGTGATCGTGTCATGTGATCGTGTCATGTGATCGTGTCATGTGATCATGTCATGTGCTCATGTCATGTGCTCATGTCATGTGATCGTGTCATGTGATCGTGTCATGTGATCGTGTCATGTGATCATGTCATGTGATCGCGTCATGTGATCGCGTCATGTGATCGTGTCATGTGATCGTGTCATGTGATCATGTCATGTGCTCATGTCATGTGATCGTGTCATGTGATCATGTCATGTGATCATGTCATGTGATCATGTCATGTGATCATGTCATGTGATCATGTCATGTGATCGTGTCATGTGATCATGTCATGTGATCATGTCATGTGATCATGTCATGTGATCGTGTCATGTGATCGTGTCATGTGATCATGTCATGTGATCGCGTCATGTGATCATGTCATGTGATCATGTCATGTGATCGTGTCATGTGATCATGTCATGTGCTCATGTCATGTGATCGTGTCATGTGATCGTGTCATGTGATCGTGTCATGTGATCATGTCATGTGCTCATGTCATGTGATCATGTCATGTGATCATGTCATGTGATCATGTCATGTGATCATGTCATGTGATCATGTCATGTGATCGTGTCATGTGATCATGTCATGTGATCATGTCATGTGATCATGTCATGTGATCACGTCATGTGATCATGTCATGTGATCGTGTCATGTGATCATGTCATGTGATCGTGTCATGTGATCATGTCATGTGATCATGTCATGTGATCATGTCATGTGATCATGTCATGTGATCATGTCATGTGATCGTGTCATGTGATCCTGCTGAGAACAGTTTTAGTCCCAGTTTAAGTGATCAATGTGTCGACTTGACCATGAATTCTCTGAAGTCTGCTCTCGATGCTGCAGCTCTGTTAAAACAGAAGGTCATTAGGTCAAAGCGCCTCCTCCTGGTACAACCAAGAACTGCGTTCACATAAACAAAGTTAGAAAGTTAGAGGGATTATTTTGTCGCTCTCTCACAGAAGAATCCCTAAAAGCAGGAAAAGTTGCTCCTGTCCTGTCAGCAGCTCTGTGTGAGGCCAGAACCAGATATTATTCACATCTAATAGAAGTCAACAAAAGTAACACTACATTTCTTTTCAGCGCTGTAGCTAGGCTAACAAACTGTCACAGCAGTAGAGCCCTCACTCCCAGCTACACTTAGCTCTGATGATTTCCTCCTATTTTTTAACAATAAAATAAAAACAATCAGAGATAAATTAGATGAAATTACCCCCGCTATTAGCCCTGAACTAGCCCAAGCTGTAAATCTAACGTCCCATATAAATCCAGCTGTAAACTTAGAAAGGTTCACATCTGTTGATCAAGAGAGATAACTTCAGCCCTTATGTCCTCTAAAAGCTCCACTTGTGTCCTAGACCCCATTCCAAGCTCCTCAAAGACATTCTCCCCCTAATTATAGACCCTATTCTGAATATAATAAATACTTCTGTAGAAAGTGCTTATGTTCCACGTCCTTCAAACATGACGTCATTAAACCTCTTCTGAAAAAGCCTCATCTAGATCCCGACCTATTGATAAACTACAGACCTATTTATAATCTTCCCTTCGTCTCTAAAATCCTTGAAAAAGTTGTAGAAAAACAGCTTTGTCGCCACCTGCAGCAGGGTCCAGAGCCCACCACAGCAGGGTTCAGAGCCCACCACAGCAGGGTTCAGAGCCCACCACAGCAGGGTTCAGAGCCCACCACAGCAGGGTTCAGAGCCCACCACAGCAGGGTTCAGAGCCCACCACAGCAGGGTTCAGAGCCCACCACAGCAGGGTTCAGAGCCCACCACAGCAGGGTTCAGAGCCCACCACAGCAGGGTTCAGAGCCCACTACAGCAGGGTTCAGAGCCCACCACAGCAGGGTTCAGAGCCCACCACAGCAGGGTTCAGAGCCCACCACAGCAGGGTTCAGAGCCCACCACAGCACTGAAACTGCACTAGTTAAAGTCACAAATGATTTGTTATTAGCCGCTGATGATGGACTGGTCTCAGTCCTGGTTCTGTTGGACCTCAGCGTTTGACCATCGACCACAACATTCTACTGCAGAGGTTAGAATGTGATGTAGGTGTTGGAGGCCCCGCCCTCAGAGGCCCCGCCCTCAGAGGCCCCGCCCTCAGCTGGTTTAAATCCTATTTATCTGATAGGTTCCAATTTGTTAATGTAAACCAGAGCTCCTCACCTGCTCTAAAGTAATTTACAGTGTGCCACAGGGATCAGTACTCGGTCCAATTCTGTTTACTCTTTATATGCTGCCATTAGGTCACATGATCAGGTCATATGACATTAACTTCCACTGCTCTGCAGACGACACTCAGCTGTATTTATCAATGAAACCTGATCAGAGCGATCAAGTAGACAGACTTAGTACTTGTGTGAAGGAGATAAAAACCTGGATGACACTAAACTACCTGCTTCTTAACCCTGAAAAAACCGAGGTCATTGAGCTTGGTCCTAAACACCTACGAGACTCTCTATCTGAGCAGATAGTCACACTGGACAATGTCAGTGTAGCCTCCAGTTCTACTGTAAGAAACCTCAGAGTCTTATTTGACCAGGAGCTCTCATTTAAAGCTCATATAAATCAAGCTTGTAAAACAGCCTATTTCCATTTGCGCAACAAGAGCCAAAATCAGAAGAATCCTGCCTAAAAGTGATGCCGAAAAACTTATCCATGCATTTGTAACGACTAGATTAGACTACTGTAACTCCTGCTCACAGCGTGTCCTAAAAGCTCCATAAAAAGCTTTCAACTGGTTCAAAATGCAGCAGCAAGATTACTAACATGAACAAAAAGAAGAGAGCACATTACGCCAGTGCTGAAGTCTCTTCACTGGCTCCCCGTCGAGTCTAGAATCAAATTTAAAATTCTACTCTTGACCTACAAAGCCATAAATGACATGGCCCCATCCTACCTCAAAGATGCTATAGAACCATATCATCCAATCAGAGCTCTTCGCTCTCAGAATGCCGGCCTTCTGGTGGTGCCAAGAGTCTCTAAAAGTACTGTAGGAGGTAGAGCGTTTAGCTCCCAAGCTCCTGTGTTATGGAATCAGCTCCCGACCCATGTTAAATATGCTGACACAGTCTCTTCATTTAAGTCCAGGCTTAAAACGTTCCTCTTCGAAATCGCTTATGGTCAGACTAGTTAGGAACAGAAACATAAACCCACAGCTTCAGCTACGCTGCCCTAGGAGTAACTATGCTGGGGGAAGTATGACAGCTTGAGCACTATCCTCTTCTTCTTCTGACTACTTATGCTATCAAACAATATTTATTTTTTGATTCCACTTGCAAACTGTTCACCGCCTTCTTTTCTTTCTCTCACTCCTGAGGACCTGTGGACCCAGATGTCCCTCTCCTGGTGAAGTGGTCCCTGCCCTGTGTGGACGGTCCCTCATCTGCCTGAAGAGTGGCTCCAGCTCCAGTCTCCCTCGTGTCCGTCTGTCCGTCTGTGAGAGTCGGATCTCTCCTTCACTGGAACTCCTCCAGGTTTCTACGCTTTTTTCCCAAAGAGGTTTTTTTTGTAGTTTTTCCTGGCCGAGAAGGAGAGTCTAAGGACAGAGGACCTGGGACATCGTCCCTCGCCACCACAGACATTGTTGATTCATTTCTCCCTGTGGCCCTCAGAGGCAACTGTTGTTGTGATTTTGGGCCTTACAAAAATAAATTGATTTGATTTGACATGTCATTACACTTATGTCATTACACATATGTCATTACACTTATGTCGTTACACATATGTCATTACACTTATGTCATTACACTTATGTCATTACACATATGTCATTACAGTTATGTCATGACACTTATGTCATTACACATATGTCATGACACATATGTCATGACACATATGTCATTACACATATGTCATTACACATATGTCATGACACATATGTCATTACACATATGTCATTACACATATGTCATTACACTTATGTCATTACACATATGTCATTACAGTTATGTCATGACACTTATGTCATTACACATATGTCATGACACATATGTCATGACACATATGTCATTACACATATGTCATGACACATATGTCATTACACATATGTCATTACACATATGTCATTACAGTTATGTCATGACACTTATGTCATGACACTTATGTCATTACACATATGTCATGACACACATGTCATTACACATATGTCATTACACATATGTCATTACACTTATGTCATGACACATATGTCATTACACTTATGTCATTACACATATGTCATTACACATATGTAATTACACTTATGTCATTACACATATGTCATTACACATATGTCATTACACTTATGTCATTGCACTTATGTCATTACACATATGTCATGACACTTATGTCATTACACTTATGACATTACACATATGTCATTACACTTATGTCATTACACATATGTCATTACACATATGTCATTACACTTACGTCATTACACATATGTCATGACACTTATGTCATTACACTTATGACATTACACATATGTCATTACACATATGTCATTACACTTATGTCATTACACATATGTCATTACATTTATGTCATTACACATATGTCATTACACTTATGTCATTACACATATGTCATTACACATATGTCATTACACTTACGTCATTACACATATGTCATGACACTTATGTCATTACACTTATGACATTACACATATGTCATTACACATATGTCATTACACTTATGTCATTACACATATGTCATTACATTTATGTCATTACACATATGTCATTACACGTATATCATTACACTTATGTCATTACACTTATGTCATTACACGTATGTCATGTGTGAGTGAATACCTTGTTCTTTCGGATGAAGGGCCACAGCTTCCTGCTTGGTCTCCGCCCCTCCCCGCGGTTGTCAAGGTAACTGGACTCAGACACACTGCGCCTCATGGTGGCGCTGTAGTCCTCAAACTCCACGTCTCCAGGAGGATCAAAACCAGACTTATAGACCTCCACCACCTCCCGAGTGTCCTGAGGAGACACCAGCTTTAAAGTCCTGCTCCTGGTCCTGGCCCTGGTCCTGGTCCTGGTCTCAGTCCTGGTCCTGGTCCTGGCCCTGGTCCTGGTCTCAGTCCTGGCCCTGGTCCTGGTCCTGTTCCTGGTCTCAGTCCTGGTCCTGGTCTCAGTCCTGGCCCTGGTCCTGGTCTCAGTCCTGGTCCTGGTCTCAGTCCTGGTTCTGGTCCTGGTCTCAGTCCTGGTACTGGTCTCAGTCCTGGTCCTGGTCCTGGTCTCAGTCCTGGTCCTGTTCCTGGTCTCAGTCCTGGTCCTGGTCTCAGTCCTGGCCCTGGTCCTGGTCTCAGTCCTGGTCCTGGTCTCAGTCCTGGTTCTGGTCCTGGTCTCAGTCCTGGTACTGGTCTCAGTCCTGGTCCTGGTCCTGGTCTCAGTCCTGGTCCTGGTCTCAGTCCTGGTCCTGGTCTCAGTCCTGTTCCTGGTCTCAGTCCTGGTCCTGGTCCTGGTCTCAGTCCTGGTCCTGGTCTCAGTCCTGGTCCTGGTCCTGGTCTCAGTCCTGTTCCTGGTCTCAGTCCTGGTCCTGGTCCTGGTCCTGGTCCTGGTCCTGGTCTCAGTCCTGGTCCAGGTCCTGGTCTCAGTCCTGGTCCTGGTCTCAGTCCTGGTCTTGGTCTCAGTCCTGGTCCAGGTCCTGGTCTCAGTCCTGGTCCTGGTCTCAGTCCTGGTTCTGGTCCTGGTCTCAGTCCTGGTCCTGGTCTCAGTCCTGGTCTTGGTCTCAGTCCTGGTCCTGGTCTCAGTCCTGGTCCTGGTCCTGGTCTCAGTCCTGGTCCTGGTCTCAGTCCTGGTCTTGGTCTCAGTCCTGGTCCTGGTCTCAGTCCTGGTCTTGGTCTCAGTCCTGGTCCTGGTCTCAGTCCTGGTTCTGGTCCTGGTCTCAGTCCTGGTCTTGGTCTCAGTCCTGGTCCTGGTCTCAGTCCTGGTCCTGGTCCTGGTCTCAGTCCTGGTCCAGGTCCTGGTCTCAGTCCTGGTCCTGGTCTCAGTCCTGGTCTTGGTCTCAGTCCTGGTCCTGGTCTCAGTCCTGGTCTTGGTCTCAGTCCTGGTCCTGGTCTCAGTCCTGGTTCTGGTCCTGGTCTCAGTCCTGGTCTTGGTCTCAGTCCTGGTCCTGGTCTCAGTCCTGGTCCTGGTCTCAGTCCTGGTTCTGGTCCTGGTCTCAGTCCTGGTCCTGGTCTCAGTCCTGGTCCTGGTCCTGGTCCTGGTCCTGGTCTCAGTCCTGGTCCTGGTCTCAATCCTGGTCCTGGTCTCAGACCTGGTCCTGGTCCTGGTCTCAGTCCTGGTCCTGGTCTAAGTCCTGGTCCTGGTCTCAGTCCTGTTCCTGGTCTCAGTCCTGGTCCTGGTCCTGGTCCTGGTCCTGGTCTCAGTCCTGGTCCTGGTCCTGGTCTCAGTCCTGTTCCTGGTCTCAGTCCTGGTCCTGGTCTCAGTCCTGGTCCAGGTCCTGGTCTCAGTCCTGGTCCTGGTCTCAGTCCTGGTCTTGGTCTCAGTCCTGGTCCTGGTCTCAGTCCTGGTCCTGGTCTAAGTCCTGGTCTTGGTCTCAGTCCTGGTCCTGGTCTCAGTCCTGGTCTTGGTCTCAGTCCTGGTCCTGGTCTCAGTCCTGGTTCTGGTCCTGGTCTCAGTCCTGGTCCTGGTCTCAGTCCTGGTCCTGGTCTCAGTCCTGGTTCTGGTCCTGGTCTCAGTCCTGGTCCTGGTCTCAGTCCAGGTCCTGGTCTCAGACCTGGTCCTGGTCTCAGTCCTGGTCCTGGTCCTGGTCTCAGTCCTGGTCCTGGTCCTGGTCTCAGTCCTGTTCCTGGTCTCAGTCCTGGTCCTGGTCCTGGTCTCAGTCCTGGTCCAGGTCCTGATCTCAGTCCTGGTCTTGGTCTCAGTCCTGGTCCTGGTCTCAGTCCTGGTCTCAGTCCTGGTCCTGGTCTCAGTCCTGGTCCTGGTCTCAGTCCTGGTCCTGGTCTCAGTCCTGGTTCTGGTCCTGGTCTCAGTCCTGGTCCTGGTCTCAGACCTGGCCTGGCTGGACTCTGGCTGCCGCTTCTAGAAGACCCTCGACACATCTGGAGGTCTGAGGCAGGATCTTCCTCTCGGCCTCTGCACAGCTCCTCATGGTTTCTGACACTCGCTCGATCCTTCTCTCCTCCATGTCCTGGATCCTCTGCAGAACACACAGATGCCCTTCCGTCCTCCACATGACACTGTAGAGACTGTGTCAGATGCCCCGCCCGCTGTGTCAGATGCCCCTTCCCCTGGGTCAGATGCCCCGCCCCCTGTGTCAGATGCCCCGCCCCCTGTGTCAGATGCCCCGCCCGCTGTGTCAGATGCCCCTTCCCCTGGGTCAGATGCCCCGCCCGCTGTGTCAGATGCCCCGCCCCCTGTGTCAGATGCCCCGCCCGCTGTGTCAGATGCCCCTTCCCCTGGGTCAGATGCCCCGCCCCCTGTGTCAGATGCCCCGCCCCCTGTGTCAGATGCCCCTCCCCCTGTGTCAGATGCCCCGCCCCCTGTGTCAGATGCCCCGCCCCCTGTGTCAGATGCCCCGCCCCCTGTGTCAGATGCCCCTCCCCCTGTGTCAGATGCCCCGCCCGCTGTGTCAGATGCCCCGCCCCCTGTGTCAGATGCCCCGCCCGCTGTGTCAGATGCCCCTTCCCCTGGGTCAGATGCCCCGCCCCCTGTGTCAGATGCCCCGCCCCCTGTGTCAGATGCCCCGCCCCCTGTGTCAGATGCCCCGCCCGCTGTGTCAGATGCCCCTCCCCCTGTGTCAGATGCCCCGCCCCCTGTGTCAGATGCCCCTCCCCCTGTGTCAGATGCCCCGCCCCCTGTGTCAGATGCCCCGCCCCCTGTGTCAGATGCCCCGCCCCCTGTGTCAGATGCCCCGCCCCTGTACCTGGTAGATGACGGGCACTAGAGTCCTGTAGTGCTGGTGCTGGTCCTGGTTAAACTGGTTCAGACTCGTCTCATAGTCTTTCCGAGATTCTTCAGCATTTAATTGTTTCTGTTGCGCGTTCTGACGGACCTGGATAGAGTCAGGGTTTAGTCCTGGTTTAGACCTGGTTTAGACCTGGTTTAGTCCTGGTTTAGTCCTGGTTTAGTCCTGGTTTAGTCCTGGTTTAGACCTGGTTTAGACCTGGTTTAGTCCTGGTTTAGTCCTGGTTTAGTCCTGGTTTAGTCCTGGTTTAGACCTGGTTAAGTCCTGGTTTAGTCCTGGTTTAGTCCTGGTTTAGACCTGGTTTAGTCCTGGTTTAGTCCAGGTTAAGTCCTGGTTTAGTCCTGGTTTAGTCCAGGTTAAGTCCTGGTTTAGTCCTGGTTTAGTCCTGGTTTAGTCCAGGTTAAGTCCTGGTTTAGTCCTGGTTTAGTCCAGGTTAAGTCCTGGTTTAGTCCTGGTTTAGACCTGGTTTAGTCCTGGTTTAGTCCTGGTTTATACTTGGTTTAGTCCTGGTTTAGTCCTGGTTTAGTCCAGGTTTAGTCCAGGTTAAGTCCTGGTTTAGTCCTGGTTTAGTCCTGGTTTAGTCCTGGTTTAGTCCAGGCTTAGTCCTGGTTTAGTCCAGATTTAGTCCTGGTTAAGTCCTGGTTTAGACCTGGTTTAGTCCTGGTTTAGTCCTGGTGTAGACCTGGTTTAGTCCTGGTTTAGACCTGGTTTAGTCCTGGTTTAGTCCTGGTTAAGTCCTGGTTTAGTCCTGGTTTAGTCCTGGTTAAGTCCTGGTTTAGACCTGGTTTAGTCCTGGTTTAGACCTGGTTTAGACCTGGTTTAGTCCTGGTTTAGTCCTGGTTAAGTCCTGGTTTAGTCCTGGTTTAGTCCAGGTTAAGTCCTGGTTTAGTCCTGGTTTAGTCGTGGTTTAGACCTGGTTTAGACCTGATTTAGTCCTGATTTAGTCCTGGTTTAGTCCTGGTTTAGTCCAGGTTAAGTCCTGGTTTAGTCCTGGTTTAGTCCTGGTTTAGTCCTGGTTTAGACCAGGTTAAGTCTTGGTTAAGTCCTGGTTTAGTCCTGGTTTAGTCCAGGTTAAGTCTTGGTTAAGTCCTGGTTTAGTCCAGGTTAAGTCCTGGTTTAGTCCTGGTTTAGTCCTGGTTTAGTCCTGGTTTAGTCCAGGTTTAGTCCAGGTTAAGTCCTGGTTTAGTCCTGGTTTAGTCCTGGTTTAGTCCTGGTTTAGTCCAGGCTTAGTCCTGGTTAAGTCCTGGTTTAGTCCTGGTTTAGTCCTGGTTAAGTCCTGGTTTAGACCTGGTTTAGTCCTGGTTTAGACCTGGTTTAGACCTGGTTTAGTCCTGGTTTAGTCCTGGTTAAGTCCTGGTTTAGTCCTGGTTTAGTCCAGGTTAAGTCCTGGTTTAGTCCTGGTTTAGTCGTGGTTTAGACCTGGTTTAGACCTGATTTAGTCCTGATTTAGTCCTGGTTTAGACCTGGTTTAGTCCTGGTTTATAGCTGGTTTAGTCCTGGTTTAGTCCTGGTTTAGTCCTGGTTTAGTCCTGGTTTAGAGCTGGTTTAGTCCTGGTTTAGTCCTGGTTTAGTCCTGGTTTAGACCTGGTTTAGTCCTGGTTTAGAGCTGGTTTAGTCCTGGTTTAGACCTGGTTTAGTCCTGGTTTATTCCTGGTTTAGACCTGGTTTAGTCCTGGTTTAGTCCAGGTTAAGTCCTGGTTTAGTCCTGGTTTAGTCCTGGTTTAGTCCTGGTTTAGTCCTGGTTTAGTCCAGGTTAAGTCTTGGTTTAGTCCTGGTTTAGTCCTGGTTTAGTCCTGGTTTATACCTGGTTTAGTCCTGGTTTAGTTCTGGTTTAGTTCTGGTTTAGTCCAGGTTTAGTCCAGGTTAAGTCCTGGTTTAGTCCTGGTTTAGTCCTGGTTTAGTCCTGGTTTAGTCCAGGTTAAGTCCTGGTTTAGTCCTGGTTTAGACCTGGTTTAGACCTGGTTTAGTCCTGGTTTAGTCCTGGTTTAGTCCTGGTTTAGTCCAGGTTAAGTCCTGGTTTAGTCCTGGTTTAGACCTGGTTTAGACCTGGTTTAGTCCTGGTTTAGTCCTGGTTTAGTCCAGGTTAAGTCCTGGTTTAGTCCTGGTTAAGTCCTGGTTTAGTCCTGGTTTAGTTCAGGTTAAGTCCTGGTTTAGTCCTGGTTTAGTCCTGGTTTAGTCCTGGTTTAGTCCTGGTTTAGACCTGGTTTGTCCTGGTTTAGTCCTGGTTTAGTCCAGGTTAAGTCCTGGTTTAGTCCTGGTTTAGTCCAGGTTAAGTCCTGGTTTAGTCCTGGTTTAGTCCTGGTTTAGACCTGGTTTAGTCCTGGTTTAGTCCTGGTTTAGTCCTGGTTTAGTCCTGGTTTAGTCCTGGTTTAGTCCAGGTTAAGTCCTGGTTTAGTCCTGGTTTAGTCCAGGTTAAGTCCTGGTTTAGTCCTGGTTTAGTCCTGGTTTAGTCCTGGTTTAGACCTGGTTTAGTCCTGGTTTAGTCCAGGTTAAGTCCTGGTTTAGTCCTGGTTTAGTCCTGGTTTAGTCCTGGTTTAGACCTGGTTTAGTCCTGGTTTAGTCCAGGTTAAGTCCTGGTTTAGTCCTGGTTAAGTCCTGGTTTAGTCCTGGTTTAGTCCTGGTTTAGACCTGGTTTAGTCCTGGTTTAGTCCTGGTTTAGTCCAGGTTAAGTCCTGGTTTAGTCCTGGTTTAGTCCAGGTTAAGTCCTGGTTTAGTCCTGGTTTAGTCCTGGTTTAGTCCTGGTTTAGACCTGGTTTAGTCCTGGTTTAGTCCAGGTTAAGTCCTGGTTTAGTCCTGGTTTAGACCTGGTTTAGTCCTGGTTAAGTCCTGGTTTAGTCCTGGTTTAGTCCTGGTTAAGTCCTGGTTTAGTCCTGGTTTAGTCCAGGTTAAGTCCTGGTTTAGACCTGATTTAGTCCTGATTTAGTCCTGGTTTAGTCCTGGTTTAGTCCAGGTTAAGTCCTGGTTTAGTCCTGGTTTAGTCCTGGTTTAGTCCTGGTTTAGTCCAGGTTAAGTCTTGGTTTAGTCCTGGTTTAGTCCTGGTTTAGTCCAGGTTAAGTCTTGGTTAAGTCCTGGTTTAGTCCAGGTTAAGTCCTGGTTTAGTCCTGGTTTAGTCCTGGTTTAGTCCTGGTTTAGTCCAGGTTTAGTCCAGGTTAAGTCCTGGTTTAGTCCTGGTTTAGTCCTGGTTTAGACCTGGTTTAGTCCTGGTTTAGTCCTGGTTTAGTCCAGGTTAAGTCCTGGTTTAGTCCTGGTTTAGTCCAGGTTAAGTCCTGGTTTAGTCCTGGTTTAGTCCTGGTTTAGTCCTGGTTTAGTCCAGGTTAAGTCCTGGTTTAGTCCTGGTTTAGTCCTGGTTTAGACCTGGTTTAGTCCTGGTTTAGTCCTGGTTTAGTCCAGGTTAAGTCCTGGTTTAGTCCTGGTTTAGTCCAGGTTAAGTCCTGGTTTAGTCCTGGTTTAGTCCTGGTTTAGTCCTGGTTTAGACCTGGTTTAGTCCTGGTTTAGTCCAGGTTAAGTCCTGGTTTAGTCCTGGTTTAGACCTGGTTTAGTCCTGGTTAAGTCCTGGTTTAGTCCTGGTTTAGTCCTGGTTAAGTCCTGGTTTAGTCCTGGTTTAGTCCTGGTTTAGTCCAGGTTAAGTCTTGGTTAAGTCCTGGTTTAGTCCAGGTTAAGTCCTGGTTTAGTCCTGGTTTAGTCCTGGTTTAGTCCTGGTTTAGTCCTGGTTTAGTCCAGGTTTAGTCCAGGTTAAGTCCTGGTTTAGTCCTGGTTTAGTCCTGGTTTAGTCCAGGCTTAGTCCTGGTTTAGTCCAGATTTAGTCCTGGTTAAGTCCTGGTTTAGACCTGGTTTAGTCCTGGTTTAGTCCTGGTGTAGACCTGGTTTAGTCCTGGTTTAGACCTGGTTTAGTCCTGGTTTAGACCTGGTTTAGACCTGGTTTAGTCCTGGTTTAGTCCTGGTTAAGTCCTGGTTTAGTCCTGGTTTAGTCCTGGTTAAGTCCTGGTTTAGACCTGGTTTAGTCCTGGTTTAGACCTGGTTTAGACCTGGTTTAGTCCTGGTTTAGTCCTGGTTAAGTCCTGGTTTAGTCCTGGTTTAGTCCAGGTTAAGTCCTGGTTTAGTCCTGGTTTAGTCGTGGTTTAGACCTGGTTTAGACCTGATTTAGTCCTGATTTAGTCCTGGTTTAGTCCTGGTTTAGTCCAGGTTAAGTCCTGGTTTAGTCCTGGTTTAGTCCTGGTTTAGTCCTGGTTTAGTCCAGGTTAAGTCTTGGTTTAGTCCTGGTTTAGTCCTGGTTTAGTCCTGGTTTATACCTGGTTTAGTCCTGGTTTAGTTCTGGTTTAGTTCTGGTTTAGTCCAGGTTTAGTCCAGGTTAAGTCCTGGTTTAGTCCTGGTTTAGTCCTGGTTAAGTCCTGGTTTAGTCCTAGTTTAGTCCTGGTTTAGACCTGATTTAGTCCTGATTTAGTCCTGGTTTAGTCCAGGTTAAGTCCTGGTTTAGTCTTGGTTTAGTCCTGGTTAAGTCCTGGTTTAGTCCTGGTTTAGTCCTGGTTTAGTCCAGGTTAAGTCCTGGTTTAGTCCTGGTTTAGACCTGGTTTAGACCTGGTTTAGTCCTGGTTTAGTCCAGGTTAAGTCCTGGTTTAGTCTTGGTTTAGTCCTGGTTTAGTCCAGGTTAAGTCCTGGTTTAGTCCTGGTTTAGTCCTGGTTTAGTCCAGGTTAAGTCCTGGTTTAGTCCTGGTTTAGTCCTGGTTTAGTCCAGGTTAAGTCCTGGTTTAGTCCTGGTTTAGTCCTGGTTTAGACCTGGTTTAGTCCTGGTTTAGTCCTGGTTTGGTCCTGGTTTAGTCCTGGTTTAGACCTGGTTTAGACCTGGTTTAGTCCTGGTTTAGTCCAGGTTAAGTCCTGGTTTAGTCCTGGTTAAGTCCTGGTTTAGTCCTGGTTTAGTCCAGGTTAAGTCCTGGTTTAGTCCTGGTTTAGTCCTGGTTTAGTCCTGGTTTAGACCTGGTTTAGTCCTGGTTTAGTCCTGGTTTAGTCCAGGTTAAATCCTGGTTTAGTCCTGGTTTAGTCCAGGTTAAGTCCTGGTTTAGTCCTGGTTTAGTCCTGGTTTAGACCTGGTTTAGTCCAGGTTAAGTCCTGGTTTAGTCCTGGTTTAGTCCTGGTTTAGACCTGGTTTAGTCCTGGTTTAGTCCTGGTTTAGTCCAGGTTAAGTCCTGGTTTAGTCCTGGTTTAGTCCAGGTTAAGTCCTGGTTTAGTCCAGGTTAAGTCCTGGTTTAGTCCTGGTTTAGTCCTGGTTTAGGCCTGGTTTAGACCTGGTTTAGTCCTGGTTTAGTCCAGGTTAAGTCCTGGTTTAGACCTGGTTTAGTCCTGGTTAAGTCCTGGTTTAGTCCTGGTTTAGTCCTGGTTAAGTCCTGGTTTAGTCCTGGTTTAGACCTGATTTAGACCTGGTTTAGACCTGGTTAAGTCCTGGTTTAGTCCTGGTTTAGTCCTGGTTAAGTCCTGGTTTAGTCCTGGTAAAGTCCTGGTTTAGTCCTGGTTTTGTCCTGGTTTAGACCTGGTTTAGTCCTGGTTTAGTCCTGGTTAAGTCCTGGTTTAGTCCTGGTTTAGTCCTGGTTAAGTCCTGGTTTAGTCCTGATTTAGTCCTGATTTAGACCTGGTTTAGTCCTGGTTTTGTCCTGGTTTAGACCTGGTTTAGTCCTGGTTTAGTCCTGGTTAAGTCCTGGTTTAGTCCTGGTTTAGTCCTGGTTAAGTCCTGGTTTAGTCCTGGTTTAGTCCTGGTTTGGTCCTGGTTTAGTCCTGGTTTAGACCTGGTTTAGACCTGGTTTAGTCCTGGTTTAGTCCAGGTTAAGTCCTGGTTTAGTCCAGGTTAAGTCCTGGTTTAGTCCTGGTTTAGACCTGGTTTAGACCTGGTTTAGTCCTGGTTTAGTCCTGGTTTAGTCCAGGTTAAGTCCTGGTTTAGTCCTGGTTAAGTCCTGGTTTAGTCCTGGTTTAGTTCAGGTTAAGTCCTGGTTTAGTCCTGGTTTAGTCCTGGTTTAGTCCTGGTTTAGTCCTGGTTTAGACCTGGTTTGTCCTGGTTTAGTCCTGGTTTAGTCCAGGTTAAGTCCTGGTTTAGTCCTGGTTTAGTCCAGGTTAAGTCCTGGTTTAGTCCTGGTTTAGTCCTGGTTTAGACCTGGTTTAGTCCTGGTTTAGTCCTGGTTTAGTCCAGGTTAAGTCCTGGTTTAGTCCTGGTTTAGTCCTGGTTTAGTCCTGGTTTAGTCCTGGTTTAGTCCAGGTTAAGTCCTGGTTTAGTCCTGGTTTAGACCTGGTTTAGTCCTGGTTAAGTCCTGGTTTAGTCCTGGTTTAGTCCTGGTTAAGTCCTGGTTTAGTCCTGGTTTAGTCCAGGTTAAGTCCTGGTTTAGACCTGATTTAGTCCTGATTTAGTCCTGGTTTAGTCCTGGTTTAGTCCAGGTTAAGTCCTGGTTTAGTCCTGGTTTAGTCCTGGTTTAGTCCTGGTTTAGTCCAGGTTAAGTCTTGGTTTAGTCCTGGTTTAGTCCTGGTTTAGTCCAGGTTAAGTCTTGGTTAAGTCCTGGTTTAGTCCAGGTTAAGTCCTGGTTTAGTCCTGGTTTAGTCCTGGTTTAGTCCAGGTTTAGTCCAGGTTAAGTCCTGGTTTAGTCCTGGTTTAGTCCTGGTTTAGACCTGGTTTAGTCCTGGTTTAGTCCTAGTTTAGTCCAGGTTAAGTCCTGGTTTAGTCCTGGTTTAGTCCAGGTTAAGTCCTGGTTTAGTCCTGGTTTAGTCCTGGTTTAGTCCAGGTTAAGTCCTGGTTTAGACCTGGTTTAGTCCTGGTTTAGACCTGGTTTAGTCCTGGTTTAGTCCTGGTTTAGTCCAGGTTAAGTCCTGGTTTAGTCCTGGTTTAGTCCAGGTTAAGTCCTGGTTTAGTCCTGGTTTAGTCCTGGTTTAGTCCTGGTTTAGACCTGGTTTAGTCCTGGTTTAGTCCAGGTTAAGTCCTGGTTTAGTCCTGGTTTAGACCTGGTTTAGTCCTGGTTAAGTCCTGGTTTAGTCCTGGTTTAGTCCTGGTTAAGTCCTGGTTTAGTCCTGGTTTAGTCCTGGTTTAGTCCAGGTTAAGTCTTGGTTAAGTCCTGGTTTAGTCCAGGTTAAGTCCTGGTTTAGTCCTGGTTTAGTCCTGGTTTAGTCCTGGTTTAGTCCTGGTTTAGTCCAGGTTTAGTCCAGGTTAAGTCCTGGTTTAGTCCTGGTTTAGTCCTGGTTTAGTCCAGGCTTAGTCCTGGTTTAGTCCAGATTTAGTCCTGGTTAAGTCCTGGTTTAGACCTGGTTTAGTCCTGGTTTAGTCCTGGTGTAGACCTGGTTTAGTCCTGGTTTAGACCTGGTTTAGTCCTGGTTTAGACCTGGTTTAGACCTGGTTTAGTCCTGGTTTAGTCCTGGTTAAGTCCTGGTTTAGTCCTGGTTTAGTCCTGGTTAAGTCCTGGTTTAGACCTGGTTTAGTCCTGGTTTAGACCTGGTTTAGACCTGGTTTAGTCCTGGTTTAGTCCTGGTTAAGTCCTGGTTTAGTCCTGGTTTAGTCCAGGTTAAGTCCTGGTTTAGTCCTGGTTTAGTCGTGGTTTAGACCTGGTTTAGACCTGATTTAGTCCTGATTTAGTCCTGGTTTAGTCCTGGTTTAGTCCAGGTTAAGTCCTGGTTTAGTCCTGGTTTAGTCCTGGTTTAGTCCTGGTTTAGTCCAGGTTAAGTCTTGGTTTAGTCCTGGTTTAGTCCTGGTTTAGTCCTGGTTTATACCTGGTTTAGTCCTGGTTTAGTTCTGGTTTAGTTCTGGTTTAGTCCAGGTTTAGTCCAGGTTAAGTCCTGGTTTAGTCCTGGTTTAGTCCTGGTTAAGTCCTGGTTTAGTCCTAGTTTAGTCCTGGTTTAGACCTGATTTAGCCCTGATTTAGTCCTGGTTTAGTCCAGGTTAAGTCCTGGTTTAGTCTTGGTTTAGTCCTGGTTAAGTCCTGGTTTAGTCCTGGTTTAGTCCTGGTTTAGTCCAGGTTAAGTCCTGGTTTAGTCCTGGTTTAGACCTGGTTTAGACCTGGTTTAGTCCTGGTTTAGTCCAGGTTAAGTCCTGGTTTAGTCTTGGTTTAGTCCTGGTTTAGTCCAGGTTAAGTCCTGGTTTAGTCCTGGTTTAGTCCTGGTTTAGTCCAGGTTAAGTCCTGGTTTAGTCCTGGTTTAGTCCTGGTTTAGTCCAGGTTAAGTCCTGGTTTAGTCCTGGTTTAGTCCTGGTTTAGACCTGGTTTAGTCCTGGTTTAGTCCTGGTTTGGTCCTGGTTTAGTCCTGGTTTAGACCTGGTTTAGACCTGGTTTAGTCCTGGTTTAGTCCAGGTTAAGTCCTGGTTTAGTCCTGGTTAAGTCCTGGTTTAGTCCTGGTTTAGTCCAGGTTAAGTCCTGGTTTAGTCCTGGTTTAGTCCTGGTTTAGTCCTGGTTTAGTCCTGGTTTAGACCTGGTTTAGTCCTGGTTTAGTCCTGGTTTAGTCCAGGTTAAATCCTGGTTTAGTCCTGGTTTAGTCCAGGTTAAGTCCTGGTTTAGTCCTGGTTTAGTCCTGGTTTAGACCTGGTTTAGTCCAGGTTAAGTCCTGGTTTAGTCCTGGTTTAGTCCTGGTTTAGACCTGGTTTAGTCCTGGTTTAGTCCTGGTTTAGTCCAGGTTAAGTCCTGGTTTAGTCCTGGTTTAGTCCAGGTTAAGTCCTGGTTTAGTCCAGGTTAAGTCCTGGTTTAGTCCTGGTTTAGTCCTGGTTTAGGCCTGGTTTAGACCTGGTTTAGTCCTGGTTTAGTCCAGGTTAAGTCCTGGTTTAGACCTGGTTTAGTCCTGGTTAAGTCCTGGTTTAGTCCTGGTTTAGTCCTGGTTAAGTCCTGGTTTAGTCCTGGTTTAGACCTGATTTAGACCTGGTTTAGACCTGGTTAAGTCCTGGTTTAGTCCTGGTTTAGTCCTGGTTAAGTCCTGGTTTAGTCCTGGTAAAGTCCTGGTTTAGTCCTGGTTTTGTCCTGGTTTAGACCTGGTTTAGTCCTGGTTTAGTCCTGGTTAAGTCCTGGTTTAGTCCTGGTTTAGTCCTGGTTAAGTCCTGGTTTAGTCCTGATTTAGTCCTGATTTAGACCTGGTTTAGTCCTGGTTTTGTCCTGGTTTAGACCTGGTTTAGTCCTGGTTTAGTCCTGGTTAAGTCCTGGTTTAGTCCTGGTTTAGTCCTGGTTAAGTCCTGGTTTAGTCCTGGTTTAGTCCTGGTTTGGTCCTGGTTTAGTCCTGGTTTAGACCTGGTTTAGACCTGGTTTAGTCCTGGTTTAGTCCAGGTTAAGTCCTGGTTTAGTCCTGGTTAAGTCCTGGTTTAGTCCTGGTTTAGTCCAGGTTAAGTCCTGGTTTAGTCCTGGTTTAGTCCTGGTTTAGTCCTGGTTTAGACCTGGTTTAGTCCAGGTTAAGTCCTGGTTTAGTCCTGGTTTAGTCCAGGTTAAGTCCTGGTTTAGTCCTGGTTTAGTCCTGGTTTAGACCTGGTTTAGTCCTGGTTTAGTCCTGGTTTAGTCCAGGTTAAGTCCTGGTTTAGTCCTGGTTTAGACCTGGTTTAGTCCTGGTTTAGTCCAGGTTTAGTCCAGGTTAAGTCCTGGTTTAGTCCTGGTTTAGTCCTGGTTAAGTCCTGGTTTAGTCCTAGTTTAGTCCTGGTTTAGACCTGATTTAGTCCTGATTTAGTCCTGGTTTAGTCCAGGTTAAGTCCTGGTTTAGTCTTGGTTTAGTCCTGGTTAAGTCCTGGTTTAGTCCTGGTTTAGTCCTGGTTTAGTCCAGGTTAAGTCCTGGTTTAGTCCTGGTTTAGACCTGGTTTAGACCTGGTTTAGTCCTGGTTTAGTCCTGGTTTAGTCCTGGTTTAGTCCTGGTTTAGTCTTGGTTTAGTCCTGGTTTAGTCCAGGTTAAGTCCTGGTTTAGACCTGGTTTAGTCCTGGTTTAGTCTTGGTTTAGTCCTGGTTTAGACCTGGTTTAGTCCTGGTTTAGTCTTGGTTTAGTCCTGGTATAGTCCAGGTTAAGTCCTGGTTTAGTCCTGGTTAAGTCCTGGTTTAGTCCTGGTTTAGTTCAGGTTAAGTCCTGGTTTAGTCCTGGTTTAGTCCTGGTTTAGTCCTGGTTTAGTCCTGGTTTAGACCTGGTTTAGTCCTGGTTTAGTCCTGGTTTAGTCCAGGTTAAGTCCTGGTTTAGTCCTGGTTTAGTCCAGGTTAAGTCCTGGTTTAGTCCTGGTTTAGTCCTGGTTTAGACCTGGTTTAGTCCTGGTTTAGTCCTGGTTTAGTCCAGGTTAAGTCCTGGTTTAGTCCTGGTTTAGTCCTGGTTTAGACCTGGTTTAGTCCTGGTTTAGTCCTGGTTTAGTCCAGGTTAAGTCCTGGTTTAGTCCTGGTTTAGTCCAGGTTAAGTCCTGGTTTAGTCCTGGTTTAGTCCTGGTTTAGTCCTGGTTTAGACCTGGTTTAGTCCTGGTTTAGTCCAGGTTAAGTCCTGGTTTAGTCCTGGTTTAGACCTGGTTTAGTCCTGGTTAAGTCCTGGTTTAGTCCTGGTTTAGTCCTGGTTAAGTCCTGGTTTAGTCCTGGTTTAGTCCAGGTTAAGTCCTGGTTTAGTCCTGGTTTAGTCCTGGTTTAGTCCTGATTTAGTCCTGTTTAGTCCTGGTTTAGTCCAGGTTAAGTCCAGGTTAAGTCCTGGTTTAGTCCTGGTTTAGTCCTGGTTTAGTCCTGGTTAAGTCTTGGTTTAGTCCTGGTTTAGTCCTGGTTTAGTCCAGGTTAAGTCTTGGTTAAGTCCTGGTTTAGTCCAGGTTAAGTCCTGGTTTAGTCCTGGTTTAGTCCTGGTTAAGTCCTGGTTTAGACCTGGTTTAGTCCTGGTTTAGACCTGGTTTAGACCTGGTTTAGTCCTGGTTTAGTCCTGGTTAAGTCCTGGTTTAGTCCTGGTTTAGTCCAGGTTAAGTCCTGGTTTAGTCCTGGTTTAGTCGTGGTTTAGACCTGGTTTAGACCTGATTTAGTCCTGATTTAGTCCTGGTTTAGTCCTGGTTTAGTCCAGGTTAAGTCCTGGTTTAGTCCTGGTTTAGTCCTGGTTTAGTCCAGGTTAAGTCTTGGTTTAGTCCTGGTTTAGTCCTGGTTTAGTCCTGGTTTATACCTGGTTTAGTCCTGGTTTAGTTCTGGTTTAGTTCTGGTTTAGTCCAGGTTTAGTCCAGGTTAAGTCCTGGTTTAGTCCTAGTTTAGTCCTGGTTTAGACCTGATTTAGTCTTGGTTTAGTCCTGGTTAAGTCCTGGTTTAGTCCTGGTTTAGTCCTGGTTTAGTCCAGGTTTAGTCCTGGTTTAGTCCAGGTTAAGTCCTGGTTTAGTCTTGGTTTAGTCCTGGTTTAGTCCAGGTTAAGTCCTGGTTTAGTCCTGGTTTAGTCCTGGTTTAGTCCAGGTTAAGTCCTGGTTTAGTCCTGGTTTAGTCCTGGTTTAGTCCAGGTTAAGTCCTGGTTTAGTCCTGGTTTAGTCCTGGTTTAGACCTGGTTTAGTCCTGGTTTAGTCCTGGTTTGGTCCTGGTTTAGTCCTGGTTTAGACCTGGTTTAGACCTGGTTTAGTCCTGGTTTAGTCCAGGTTAAGTCCTGGTTTAGTCCTGGTTAAGTCCTGGTTTAGTCCTGGTTTAGTCCAGGTTAAGTCCTGGTTTAGTCCTGGTTTAGTCCTGGTTTAGTCCAGGTTAAGTCCTGGTTTAGTCCTGGTTTAGTCCTGGTTTAGTCCAGGTTAAGTCCTGGTTTAGTCCTGGTTAAGTCCTGGTTTAGTCCTGGTTTAGTTCAGGTTAAGTCCTGGTTTAGTCCTGGTTTAGTCCTGGTTTAGTCCTGGTTTAGTCCTGGTTTAGACCTGGTTTAGTCCTGGTTTAGTCCTGGTTTAGTCCAGGTTAAGTCCTGGTTTAGTCCTGGTTTAGTCCAGGTTAAGTCCTGGTTTAGTCCTGGTTTAGTCCTGGTTTAGACCTGGTTTAGTCCTGGTTTAGTCCTGGTTTAGTCCAGGTTAAGTCCTGGTTTAGTCCTGGTTTAGTCCTGGTTTAGACCTGGTTTAGTCCTGGTTTAGTCCTGGTTTAGTCCAGGTTAAGTCCTGGTTTAGTCCTGGTTTAGTCCTGGTTTAGTCCTGGTTTAGACCTGGTTTAGTCCTGGTTTAGTCCTGGTTTAGTCCTGGTTTAGTCCTGGTTTAGACCTGGTTTAGACCTGGTTTAGTCCTGGTTTAGTCCAGGTTAAGTCCTGGTTTAGTCCTGGTTTAGTCCTGGTTTAGTCCAGGTTAAGTCCTGGTTTAGTCCTGGTTTAGTCCTGGTTTAGTCCTGGTTTAGACCTGGTTTAGTCCTGGTTAAGTCCTGGTTTAGTCCTGGTTTAGTCCTGGTTTAGACCTGATTTAGTCCTGATTTAGACCTGGTTTAGTCCTGGTTTAGTCCTGGTTTAGTCCTGGTTTAGACCTGGTTTAGACCTGGTTTAGTCCTGGTTTAGTCCAGGTTAAGTCTTGGTTTAGTCCTGGTTTAGTCCTGCTTCAGACCTGGTTTAGTCCTGGTTTAGTCCTGGTTTAGACCTGGTTTAGTCCTGGTTTAGTCCTGCTTCAGACCTGGTTTAGTCCTGGTTTAGTCCTGGTTTAGTCCTGGTTTAGTCCTGGTTTAGTCCAGGTTAAATCCTGGTTTAGACCTGGTTTAGTCCTGGTTTAGTCCAGGTTAAGTCCTGGTTTAGTCCTGGTTTAGTCCAGGTTAAGTCCTGGTTTAGTCCTGGTTTAGACCTGGTTTAGTCCTGGTTTAGTCCTGGTTTAGTCCTGGTTTAGACCTGATTTAGTCCTGATTTAGACCTGGTTTAGTCCTGGTTTAGTCCTGGTTTAGTCCTGGTTTAGACCTGGTTTAGTCCTGGTTTAGTCCTGGTTTAGTCCTGGTTTAGTCCAGGTTAAGTCCTGGTTTAGTCCTGGTTTAGTCCTGGTTTAGTCCTGGTTTAGTCCTGGTTTAGACCTGGTTTAGTCCTGGTTTAGTCCTGGTTTAGTCCTGGTTTAGTCCAGGTTAAGTCCTGGTTTAGACCTGGTTTAGTCCTGGTTTAGTCCTGGTTTAGTCCTGGTTTAGACCTGATTTAGTCCTGATTTAGACCTGGTTTAGTCCTGGTTTAGTCCTGGTTTAGTCCTGGTTTAGACCTGGTTTAGTCCTGGTTTAGTCCTGGTTTAGTCCTGGTTTAGTCCAGGTTAAGTCCTGGTTTAGTCCTGGTTTAGACCTGGTTTAGTCCTGGTTAAGTCCTGGTTTAGTCCTGGTTTAGTCCTGGTTTAGACCTGATTTAGTCCTGATTTAGACCTGGTTTAGTCCTGGTTTAGTCCTGGTTTAGTCCTGGTTTAGACCTGGTTTAGACCTGGTTTAGTCCTGGTTTAGTCCAGGTTAAGTCTTGGTTTAGTCCTGGTTTAGTCCTGCTTCAGACCTGGTTTAGTCCTGGTTTAGTCCTGGTTTAGACCTGGTTTAGTCCTGGTTTAGTCCTGCTTCAGACCTGGTTTAGTCCTGGTTTAGTCCTGGTTTAGTCCTGGTTTAGTCCTGGTTTAGTCCAGGTTAAATCCTGGTTTAGACCTGGTTTAGTCCTGGTTTAGTCCAGGTTAAGTCCTGGTTTAGTCCTGGTTTAGTCCAGGTTAAGTCCTGGTTTAGTCCTGGTTTAGACCTGGTTTAGTCCTGGTTTAGTCCTGGTTTAGTCCTGGTTTAGACCTGATTTAGTCCTGATTTAGACCTGGTTTAGTCCTGGTTTAGTCCTGGTTTAGTCCTGGTTTAGACCTGGTTTAGTCCTGGTTTAGTCCTGGTTTAGTCCTGGTTTAGTCTCACCTTGATGCTGCACCGCTGCAGAGAAAACAGAGCAGAATTATAGTTTCTTCCTTTGGTAAAATAATCTGAACTTTATCCTGGTTTTATTCCTTTTATGTTGTGTTTAGACAGTTAAATTTCCCCCAAACTTATAAATATATTTTATCTTTTTTACACTGTTTAGACCTGGTTTACTTCTATTATAATTCTCATAACTGAAACAGATTAGAGCCTAAAGAGGTCACCAGAGGTCACCAGAGGTCACCAGTGATCACCAGAGGTCACCAGAGGTCACCAGAGGTCACCAGAGGTCACCAGAGGTCACCAGTGATCACCAGTGGTCACCAGAGGTCACCAGTGATCACCAGAGGTCACCAGAGGTCACCAGTGATCACCAGTGATCACCAGAGGTCACCAGTGATCACCAGAGGTCACCAGAGGTCACCAGTGATCACCAGAGGTCACCAGAGGTCACCAGAGGTCACCAGTGGTCACCAGTGATCACCAGAGGTCACCAGTGATCACCAGAGGTCACCAGAGGTCACCAGTGATCACCAGAGGTCACCAGTGATCACCAGAGGTCACCAGAGGTCACCAGTGATCACCAGAGTTCACCAGTGGTCACCAGTGATCACCAGAGGTCACCAGTGATCACCAGAGGTCACCAGAGGTCACCAGTGATCACCAGAGGTCACCAGAGGTCACCAGTGATCACCAGAGGTCACCAGTGATCACCAGAGGTCACCAGAGGTCACCAGTGATCACCAGAGTTCACCAGTGGTCACCAGTGATCACCAGAGGTCACCAGTGATCACCAGAGGTCACCAGAGGTCACCAGTGATCACCAGAGGTCACCAGTGATCACCAGAGGTCACCAGAGGTCACCAGAGGTCACCAGTGATCACCAGAGATCACCAGAGGTCACCAGAGGTCACCAGAGGTCACCAGTGGTCACCAGTGATCACCAGAGGTCACCAGTGATCACCAGAGGTCACCAGTGGTCACCAGTGATCACCAGAGGTCACCAGTGGTCACCAGAGGTCACCAGAGGTCACCAGTGATCACCAGAGGTCACCAGAGGTCACCAGTGATCACCAGAGGTCACCAGAGGTCACCAGAGGTCACCAGAGGTCACCAGTGATCACCAGAGGTCACCAGAGGTCACCAGAGGTCACCAGAGGTCACCAGAGGTCACCAGTGATCACCAGTGGTCACCAGTGGTCACCAGTGATCACCAGAGGTCACCAGTCACCAGAGGTCACCAGTGATCACCAGTGGTCACCAGAGGTCACCATTGATCACCAGAGGTCACCAGAGGTCACCAGTGATCACCAGTGATCACCAGAGGTCACCAGTGATCACCAGAGGTCACCAGAGGTCACCAGTGATCACCAGAGGTCACCAGAGGTCACCAGTGGTCACCAGTGATCACCAGAGGTCACCAGTGATCACCAGAGGTCACCAGAGGTCACCAGTGATCACCAGAGGTCACCAGTGATCACCAGAGGTCACCAGAGGTCACCAGTGATCACCAGAGTTCACCAGTGGTCACCAGTGATCACCAGAGGTCACCAGAGGTCACCAGTGATCACCAGAGGTCACCAGTGATCACCAGAGGTCACCAGAGGTCACCAGTGATCACCAGAGGTCACCAGAGGTCACCAGTGATCACCAGAGGTCACCAGTGATCACCAGAGGTCACCAGAGGTCACCAGTGATCACCAGAGTTCACCAGTGGTCACCAGTGATCACCAGAGGTCACCAGTGATCACCAGAGGTCACCAGAGGTCACCAGTGATCACCAGAGGTCACCAGTGATCACCAGAGGTCACCAGAGGTCACCAGAGGTCACCAGTGATCACCAGAGATCACCAGAGGTCACCAGAGGTCACCAGAGGTCACCAGTGGTCACCAGTGATCACCAGAGGTCACCAGTGATCACCAGAGGTCACCAGTGATCACCAGAGGTCACCAGTGGTCACCAGTGATCACCAGAGGTCACCAGTGGTCACCAGAGGTCACCAGAGGTCACCAGTGATCACCAGAGGTCACCAGTGATCACCAGAGGTCACCAGAGGTCACCAGTGATCACCAGAGTTCACCAGTGGTCACCAGTGATCACCAGAGGTCACCAGTGATCACCAGAGGTCACCAGAGGTCACCAGTGATCACCAGAGGTCACCAGTGATCACCAGAGGTCACCAGTGATCACCAGAGGTCACCAGAGGTCACCAGTGATCACCAGAGGTCACAAAAAGGTCATGACCCTGTGTTAACAGTAGGTCACTCATGGTCTGACCTTCTCTCCGTCCCGCTCCAGCTGCAGGCGGTCAGCGGCGTGCTGCGCTCGCTCCGCCTCTTTACAGTCGCGCTCAAAACGTCGTTTGCTCTGAAACAAAGACACGATTATAAAAGATCCAGAGTTTGACTTTGACCAAAGTGTTTCTGACCGACTCCAGCTGCTTCCACGAGCTCTCGATGTGCTGCTGCGCCCGCCGCCCGTCCTGGAAGTGCTGCGGGACGACACACGTCAGACACGCCCTGTCCCGCCTCAGACACGCCCTGTCCCACCTCAGACACGCGCCTTGTCCCGCCTCAGACACACGCCCTGTCCCGCCTCAGACACACCCTGTCCCGCCTCAGACACACGCCCTGTCCCGCCTCAGACACACCCTGTCCCGCCTCAGACACACGCCCTGTCCCGCCTCAGACACACGCCCTGTCTCGCCTCAGACACACGCCTTGTCCCGCCTCAGACACACGCCCTGTCCCGCCTCAGACACACCCTGTCCCGCCTCAGACACACGCCCTGTCCCGCCTCAGACACACCCTGTCCCGCCTCAGACACACCCTGTCCCGCCTCAGACACACGCCCTGTCCCGCCTCAGACAGGCCCTGTCCCGCCTCAGACACACGCCCTGTCCCGCCTCAGACACACGCCTTGTCCCGCCTCAGACACACGCCCTGTCCCGCCTCAGACACACCCTGTCCCGCCTCAGACACACGCCCTGTCCCGCCTCAGACACACGCCCTGTCCCGCCTCAGACACGCCCTGTCCAGCCTCAGACACACGCCTTGTCCCGCCTCAGACACACGCCCTGTCCCGCCTCAGACACACCCTGTCCCGCCTCAGACACACGCCCTGTCCCGCCTCAGACACACCCTGTCCCGCCTCAGACACACCCTGTCCCGCCTCAGACACACGCCCTGTCCCGCCTCAGACACACCCTGTCCCACCTCAGACACACGCCCTGTCCCGCCTCAGACACGCCCTGTCCCACCTCAGACACGCCCTGTCCCACCTCAGACACACGCCCTGTCCCACCTCAGACACGCCTTGTCCCGCCTCAGACACACCCTGTCCCGCCTCAGACACACGCCCTGTCCCGCCTCAGACACGCCCTGTCCCACCTCAGACACACGCCCTGTCCCACCTCAGACACGCCCTGTCCCACCTCAGACACACGCCCTGTCTCGCCTCAGACACACGCCCTGTCCCGCCTCAGACACGCGCCCTGTCCCGCCTCAGACACGCCCTGTCCCACCTCAGACACGCCCTGTCCCACCTCAGACACACGCCCTGTCCCGCCTCAGACACGCCCTGTCCCGCCTCAGACACACGCCCTGTCCCGCCTCAGACACACGCCCTGTCCCGCCTCAGACACACGCCCTGTCCCGCCTCAGACACGCCCTGTCCAGCCTCAGACACGCCCTGTCCCGCCTCAGACACACGGCCTGTCCCGCCTCAGACACACGCCCTGTCCCGCCTCAGACACGCCCTGTCCCGCCTCAGACACACGCCTTGTCCCGCCTCAGACACACGCCCTGTCCCGCCTCAGACACACCCTGTCCCGCCTCAGACACACGCCCTGTCCCGCCTCAGACACACCCTGTCCCGCCTCAGACACACGCCCTGTCCCGCCTCAGACACACCCTGTCCCGCCTCAGACACACGCCCTGTCTCGCCTCAGACACACGCCCTGTCCCGCCTCAGACACGCCCTGTCCCGCCTCAGACACACGCCCTGTCCCGCCTCAGACACACACCCTGTCCAGGGTCAGACACGCCCTGTCCCGCCTAAGACACACGCCCTGTCCCGCCTCAGACACGCCCTGTCCCGCCTCAGACACACGCCCTGTCCAGGGTCAGACACGCCCTGTCCCGCCTCAGACACACGCCCTGTCCAGGGTCAGACACGCCCTGTCCCGCCTCAGACACACGCCCTGTCCAGGGTCAGACACGCCCTGTCCCGCAGAGGAAGTCACATGGTAACCAGCCCAAAGAACAAAATAACTGAAGTAACACGGCACCCTGCGCTGGGACAGTTGGCTGAGGACAGGGGACGCTGTGGGACAGTTGGCTGAGGACAGGGGACGCTGTGGGACAGTTGGCTGAGGACAGGGGACGCTGTGGGACAGTTGCCTGAGGACAGGGGACGCTGTGGGACAGTTGCCTGAGGACAGGGGACGCTGTGGGACAGTTGCCTGAGGACAGGGGACGCTGTGGGACACCCCTTTACTCACCCCTTTCCTCTCGCCCTTCAGGTCGCTGCTGTAGCGGCTCAGCTCCTGCATGTTCTCACTCAGGTTCTCAGACAGTTCCTCTCTCTGAGACGCCAAAACCTCCAGATGACGCAACGAGGAGCAGAACGCCACACACCAGGAGAACCTGAGGGGGGGAGGAGGAGGAGGAGGGGGGGAGGGAGGAGGGGGGAGGAGGAGGAGGGGAGGAGGGGGAGGAGGAGGAGGGGGGGAGGAGGAGGGGAGGAGGAGGGGGAGGAGCAGGAGGAGGGGGAGGAGGAGGGGGGAGGGAGGAGGGGGGAGGAGGAGGAGGGGGAGGAGGAGGAGGGGGGGAGGAGGAGGAGGAGGAGGGGGAGGGGGGGAGGGAGGAGGAGCAGGAGGAGGAGGAGGAGGGGGGGAGGAGGAGGAGGAGGAGGGGGGGAGGGAGGAGGGGAGGAGGAGGGGGGAGGGAGGAGGGGGAAGGAGGAGGAGGGGAGGAGGAGGGGGAGGAGGAGGAGGAGGGGGGGAGGGAGGAGGAGGAGGAGGAGGAGGAGGGGGAGGGAGGAGGGGAGGAGGAGGAGGGGGGGGAGGAGGGAGGAGGGGGGAGGAGGAGGAGGAGGGGGGGAGGGAGGAGGGGAGGAGGAGGAGGGGGGGAGGAGGAGGAGGAGGAGGGGGGGAGGGAGGAGGGGGGGAGGGAGGAGGGGGGAGGAGCAGGAGGAGGAGGGGGGAGGGAGGAGGAGGGGGGGGGGAGGAGGGGAGGAGGAGGAGGGGGGGAGGGAGGAGGGGGGAGGAGGAGGGGGGGAGGGAGGAGGGGGGAGGAGGAGGGGGGGAGGGAGGAGGGGGGAGGAGGAGGGGGGGAGGGAGGAGGGGGGGAGTAAATTGTAGAAACGTCTGTCTCAGTTTTAATACTTTATTGAAGATGATTCAGTCTCTTGGTCTCAGAGGTCAGAGGTCAGACCTGGTCTCATCTTCACGGCTCCGTTTGGGCTGATACTTCTTCGACAGATTCCTGAAACACCAACACAATTTACTGAAACTGACCCAGGTCCAGGTCCAGGTCCAGGTCCAGGTCCAGGTCCAGGTCCAGGTCCAGGTCCAGGTCCAGTCCAGTCCAGGTCCAGGTCCAGTACCTGATCTGTTTGGCGTAGTTCTGCTCGATCTCGGATCTTTCTTTCAGAAACTTTGTGTATTTCTCTAAAAAGTCGATGCCCCACGACGTGTGTTTCTCCAAACTCTCGAACTGGTCCTGAGGACAGAGGTCAGAGGTCAGCACAGGGTCAGGGGTCAGGCAGACACATGAGTCATGTTCTAAACATGTTCTAAACATGTTCTTAATGAGCTCTAGCTCCAGACAGTGACGCGCATGCGCACACCGACGCTCTGCTGCAGGTGAAATCCTCCTCACCTCTGACACGCGCGCGCGCACACATTGTCCCGGTTTGTCCCGGTTTGTCCCGCGGACACGTAGACCTGTGTTTAACCCGGTTCGGCCCGGGTTCTGTGGCTGCAGCCGTTGCCATGGCACAAGAGCACGAGGCCCGGTGCCCGCTCACACGCACGCGCACAGACCTACCCACAGCTCCGTGCCCCAGTTACAGCTCATGTCTGTGGCTCCGGTTCTGCTCCGGTTCTGCTCCGGTTCTTCTGCCGCTTCTCCAGACGCACGCGCCTCACGCACACGCGCAGACCGGACGGCTCGTGACGTGAGCCGCGGGCAGAAGGTTCTGCTGAAGATTGTTCCGGTTCTGAAGAAAAAACGGTTTGTCCCGCGCGGGCACGAGCGGCGCGCACACGCTCCTTTGTCACAGAGATGCTCCGCGCGAGAGGCACTGCGCATGCGCACAGCCTCTACAAACGGCTGAAAGTGCCGTTCTGTTCAGCGCACTGCGCATGCGCCGCCGCATGGAGGAGAGCGGAGAGGAAGCAAGGAAAGGAAGGAGGAAGGAAGTAAAAGAAGGAAGTAAAAGAAGGAAGTAAAAGAAGGAAGGGAAGAGGACGCGAAGAAACAAGGAAAGATGAGAGTGAGTCCAGTTTGTACCTGTCAAGAACCTTGACCACAGCTGAAGCTTCTGCCGGTCAAACATGAAGAAAACCCCCACATCTTATCCCCGTCCCAGATGAGCTCCAAGAGGGTGGTTTCCACACTCAGAACCTGCTCCACACACAGAACCTGCTCCACACTCAGAACCTGCTCCACACTCAGAACCTGCTCCACACTCAGAACCTGCTCCACACTCAGAACCTGCTCCACACTCAGAACCTGCTCCTCGCTCAGAACCTGCTCCTCAGAATCTGCTCCTCACTCAGAACCTGCTCCACTCTCAGAACCTGCTCCACACTCAGAACCTGCTCCTCGCTCAGAACCTGCTCCTCGCTCAGAACCTGCTCCACACTCAGAACCTGCTCCTCAGAATCTGCTCCTCACTCAGAACCTGCTCCTCAGAACCTGCTCCACACTCAGAACCTGCTCCTCAGAACCTGCTCCTCACTCAGAACCTGCTCCTCGCTCAGAACCTGCTCCTCAGAATCTGCTCCTCACTCAGAACCTGCTCCACTCTCAGAACCTGCTCCACACTCAGAACCTGCTCCTCGCTCAGAACCTGCTCCTCGCTCAGAACCTGCTCCACACTCAGAACCTGCTCCTCAGAATCTGCTCCTCACTCAGAACCTGCTCCTCAGAACCTGCTCCACACTCAGAACCTGCTCCTCAGAACCTGCTCCTCACTCAGAACCTGCTCCTCACTCAGAACCTGCTCCTCACTCAGAACCTGCTCCACGCTCAGAAACTGCTCCACACTCAGAACCTGCTCCTCACTTAGAACCTGCTCCACGTTCAGAACCTGCTCCTCGCTCAGAACCTGCTCCTCACTCAGAACCTGCTCCTCACTCAGAACCTGCTCCACGTTCAGAACCTGCTCCTCGCTCAGAACCTGCTCCTCACTCAGAACCTGCTCCTCACTCAGAACCTGCTCCTCAGAACCTGCTCCTCACTCAGAACCTGCTCATCAGTCAGAACCTGCTCCTCAGAACCTGCTCCTCGCTCAGAACCTGCTCCACACTCAGAACCTGCTCCACACTCAGAACCTGCTCCTCACTCAGAACCTGCTCCACACACAGAACCTGCTCCACACTCAGATCCTGCTCCACACTCAGAACCTGCTCCTCACTCAGAACCTGCTCCACACTCAGAACCTGCTCCTCACTCAGAACCTGCTACACACTCAGAACCTGCTCCTCAGAATCTGCTCCTCACTCAGAACCTGCTCCACTCTCAGAACCTGCTCCACACTCAGAACCTGCTCCTCACTCAGAACCTGCTCCACACTCAGAACCTGCTCCACACTCAGAACCTGCCCCACGCTCAGAACTTGCTCCCCACTCAGAACCTGCTCCACACTCAGAACCTGCTCCTCAGAACCTGCTCCTCACTCAGAACCTGCTCCACACTCAGAACCTGCTCCACACTCAGAATCTGCTCCTCACTCAGAACCTGCTCCTCACTCAGAACCTGCTCCAAACTCAGAACCTGCTCCACACTAAGAACCTGCTCCTCAGAACCTGCTCCACACTCAGAACCTGCTCCACACTCAGAACCTGCTCCTCAGTCAGAACCTGCTCCTCACTCAGAACCTGCTCCTCACTCAGAACCTGCTCCTCACTCAGAACCTGCTCCTCAGAAACTGCTCCTCACTCAGAACCTGCTCCACACTCAGAACCTGCTCCTCACTCAGAACCTGCTCCACACTCAGAACCTGCTCCACACTCAGAACCTGCTCCACACTCAGAACCTGCTCCTCACTCAGAACCTGCTCCACACTCAGAACCTGCTCCACACTCAGAACCTGCTCCACACTCAGAACCTGCTCCTCACTCAGAACCTGCTCCTCGCTCATAACTTGCTCCACACTCAGAACCTGCTCCTCAGAATCTGCTCCTCACTCAGAACCTGCTCCACACTCAGAACCTGCTCCTCAGAACCTGCTCCTCACTCAGAACCTGCTCCTCACTCAGAACCTGCTCCTCACTCAGAACCTGCTCCTCACTCAGAACCTGCTCCACGCTCAGAACGTGCTCCTCACTCAGAACCTGCTCCTCACTTAGAACCTGCTCCTCACTCAGAACCTGCTCCACACTCAAAACCTGCTCCTCACTCAGAACCTGCTCCACACTCAGAACCTGCTCCACACTCAGAACCTGCTCCTCACTCAGAACCTGCTCCACACTCAGAACCTGCTCCACACTCAGAACCTGCTCCTCACTCAGAACCTGCTCCACACTCAGAACCTGCTCCACACTCAGAACCTGCTCCACACTCAGAACCTGCTCCTCACTCAGAACCTGCTCCTCGCTCAGAACCTGCTCCACACTCAGAACCTGCTCCTCAGAATCTGCTCCTCACTCAGAACCTGCTCCACACTCAGAACCTGCTCCACACTCAGAACCTGCTCCACAGAACCTGCTCCACACTCAGAACCTGCTCCTCAGAACCTGCTCCTCACTCAGAACCTGCTCCTCACTCTGAACCTGCTCCTCACTCAGAACCTGCTCCACGCTCAGAACCTGCTCCTCACTCAGAACCTGCTCCTCGCTTAGAACCTGCTCCTCACTCAGAACCTGCTCCACACTCAGAACCTGCTCCTCACTCAGAAACTGCTCCACGCTCAGAACCTGCTCCTCACTCAGAACCTGCTCCTCACTTAGAACCTGCTCCTCACTCAGAAACTGCTCCTCACTTAGAACCTGCTCCTCACTCAAACTGCTCCACACTCAGAACCTGCTCCTCACTCAGAACCTGCTCCACGTTCAGAACCTGCTCCTCACTCAGAACCTGCTCCTCACTCAGAACCTGCTCCGCGTTCAGAACCTGCTCCTCGCTCAGAACCTGCTCCTCACTCAGAACCTGCTCCTCACTCAGAACCTGCTCCTCAGAAACTGCTCCTTACTCAGAACCTGCACCTCAGAACCTGCTCCTCACTCAGAACCTGCTACACACTCAGAACCTGCTCCTCAAAATCTGCTCCTCACTCAGAACCTGCTCCACACTCAGAACCTGCTCCACACTCAGAACCTGCTCCTCAGAACCTGCTCCACGCTCAGAACCTGCTCCTCGCTCAGAACCTGCTCCTCACATAGAACCTGCTCCTCACTCAGAAACTGCTCTACACTCAGAACCTGCTCCTCACTCAGAAACTGCTCCACACTCAGAACCTGCTCCTCACTCAGAACCTGCTCCTCAGAAACTGCTCCTTACTCAGAACCTGCACCTCAGAACCTGCTCCTCACTCAGAACCTGCTACACACTCAGAACCTGCTCCTCAAAATCTGCTCCTCACTCAGAACCTGCTCCACACTCAGAACCTGCTCCACACTCAGAACCTGCTCCTCAGAACCTGCTCCACGCTCAGAACCTGCTCCTCGCTCAGAACCTGCTCCTCACATAGAACCTGCTCCTCACTCAGAAACTGCTCTACACTCAGAACCTGCTCCTCACTCAGAAACTGCTCCACACTCAGAACCTGCTCCTCACTCAGAACCTGCTCCACACTCAGAACCTGCTCCTCACTCAGAACCTGCTCCACACTCAGAACCTGCTCCACACTCAGAACCTGCTCCTCGCTCAGAACCTGCTCCTCGCTCAGAACCTTCTCCACACTCAGAACCTGCTCCTCAGAATCTGCTCCTCACTCAGAACCTGGTCCTCAGAACCTGCTCCACACTCAGAACCTGCTCCTAAGAACCTGCTCCTCACTCAGAACCTGCTCCTCACTCAGAACCTGCTCCTCACTCAGAACCTGCTCCACGCTCAGAAACTGCTCCACACTCAAAACCTGCTCCTCACTTAGAACCTGCTCCACGTTCAGAACCTGCTCCTCGCTCAGAACCTGCTCCTCACTCAGAACCTGCTCCTCACTCAGAACCTGCTCCTCACTCAGAACCTGCTCCTCACTCAGAACCTGCTCCTCACTCAGAACCTGCTCCTCAGAACCTGCTCCTCACTCAGAACCTGCTCATCAGTCAGAACCTGCTCCTCAGAACCTGCTCCTCGCTCAGAACCTGCTCCACACTCAGAACCTGCTCCACACTCAGAACCTGCTCCACACTCAGAACCTGCTCCTCACTCAGAACCTGCTCCAAACTCAGAACCTGCTCCTCACTAAGAACCTGCTACACACTCAGAACCTGCTCCTCAGAATCTGCTCCTCACTCAGAACCTGCTCCACTCTCAGAACCTGCTCCACACTCAGAACCTGCTCCACACTCAGAACCTGCTCCACACTCAGAACCTGCCCCACGCTCAGAACTTGCTCCCCACTCAGAACCTGCTCCTCAGAACCTGCTCCTCAGAACCTGCTCCTCACTCAGAACCTGCTCCACACTCAGAACCTGCTGCACACTCAGAACCTGCTCCACACTCAGAATCTGCTCCTCACTCAGAACCTGCTCCTCACTCAGAACCTGCTCCACACTCAGAACCTGCTCCACACTAAGAACCTGCTCCTCAGAACCTGCTCCACACTCAGAACCTGCTCCTCACTCAGAACCTGCTCCTCACTCAGAACCTGCTCCTCACTCAGAACCTGCTCCTCACTCAGAACCTGCTCCTCAGAAACTGCTCCTCACTCAGAACCTGCTCCACACTCAGAACCTGCTCCTCACTCAGAACCTGCTCCACACTCAGAACCTGCTCCACACTCAGAACCTGCTCCACACTCAGAACCTGCTCCTCACTCAGAACCTGCTCCACACTCAGAACCTGCTCCACACTCAGAACCTGCTCCACACTCAGAACCTGCTCCTCACTCAGAACCTGCTCCTCGCTCATAACCTGCTCCACACTCAGAACCTGCTCCTCAGAATCTGCTCCTCACTCAGAACCTGCTCCACACTCAGAACCTGCTCCTCACTCAGAACCTGCTCCTCACTCAGAACCTGCTCCTCACTCAGAACCTGCTCCACACTCAGAACCTGCTCCACACTCAGAACCTGCTCCTCACTCAGAACCTGCTCCACGTTCAGAACCTGCTCCTCGCTCAGAACCTGCTCCTTGCTCAGAACCTGCTCCTCACTCAGAACCTGCTCCATGTTCAGAGCCTTCTCCTCGCTCAGAACCTGCTCCTCACTCAGAACCTGCTCCTCACTCAGAACCTGGTCCTCAGAAACTGCTCCTCACTCAGAACCTGCTCCTCACTCAGAACCTGCACCTCAGAACCTGCTCCTCGCTCAGAACCTGCGCCACACTCATAACCTGCTCCTCACTGAGATCCTGCTCCTCACTCAGAACCTGCTCTTCACTCAGAACCTGCTCCTCGCTCAGAACCTGCTCCTTGCTCAGAACCTGCTCCTCACTCAGAACCTGCTCCATGTTCAGAGCCTTCTCCTCGCTCAGAACCTGCTCCTCACTCAGAACCTGCTCCTCACTCAGAACCTGGTCCTCAGAAACTGCTCCTCACTCAGAACCTGCTCCTCACTCAGAACCTGCACCTCAGAACCTGCTCCTCGCTCAGAACCTGCGCCACACTCATAACCTGCTCCTCACTGAGATCCTGCTCCTCACTCAGAACCTGCTCTTCACTCAGAACCTGCTCCTCGCTCAGAACCTGCTCCACACTCAGAACCTGCTCCTCACTAAGAACCTGCTACACACTCAGAACCTGCTCCTCAGAACCTGCTCCTCACTCAGAACCTGCTCCACACTCAGAACCTGCTCCTCACTCAGAACCTGCTCCACACTCAGAACCTGCTCCTCAGAATCTGCTCCTCACTCAGAACCTGCTCCACACTCAGCACCTGCTCCACACTCAGAACCTGCTCCTCAGAACCTGCTCCACACTCAGAACCTGCTCCTCAGAACCTGCTCTACACTCTGAACTTGCTCCACACTCAGAACTTGCTCCACACTCAGAACCTGCTCCACACTCAGAACCTGCTCCTCAGCACCTGCTCCACACTCAGAACCTGCTCCTCAGAACCTGCTCCACACTCAGAACCTGCTCCTCAGAACCTGCTCTACACTCAGAACTTGCTCCACGCTCAGAACCTGCTCCTCACTCAGAACCTGCTCCACACTCAGAACCTGCTCCTCAGAATCTGCTCCTCACTCAGAACCTGCTCCACACTCAGAAGCTGATCCACACTCAGAACCTGCTCCTCAGAACCTGCTCCACACTCAGAACCTGCTCCGGAGAACCTGCTCCTCGCTCAGAACCTGCTCCACACTCAGAACCTGCTCCTTAGAACCTGCTCCACACTCAGAACCTGCTCCTCACTAAGAACCTGCTCCTCACTCAGAACCTGCTCCTCACTCAGAACCTGCTACTCACTCAAAACCTGCTCCTCACTCAGAACCTGATCCTCACTCAGAACCTGCTCCACACTCTCAACCTGCTCCTCACTCATAACCTACTCCTCAGAACCTGCTCCACACTCAGAACCTGCTCCTCACTCACAACCTGCTCCTCACTCAGAACCTGCTCCACACTCAGAACCTGCTCCTCAGAACTTGCTCCTCAATCAGAACCTGCTCCTCATTTAGAACCTGCTCCTTGCTCAGAACCTGCTCCTCACTCAGAACCTGCTCCTCAGAACCTGCTCCACACTCAGAACCTGCTCCTCACTCAGAACCTGCTCCACGTTAAGAACCTGCTCCTCGCTCAGAACCTGCTCCTCACTCAGAACCTACTCCACGCTCAGAACCTGCTCCTCGCTCAGAACCTGCTCCACACTCAGAACCTGCTCCTCACTCAGAACCTGCTCCTCACTCAGAACCTGCTCCTCACTCAGAACCCTCTCCTCACTGAGAACCTGTTCCACACTCAGAACCTGCTCCTCACTCAGAACCTACTCCACACTCAGAACCTGCTCCTCACTCAGAACCTGCTCCTCACGCAGAACCTGCTCCTCACGCAGAACCTGCTCCTCACGCAGAACCTGCTCCACGCTCAGAACCTGCTCCTCACTCAGAACCTGCTCCTTACTCAGAACCTGCTCCTCACTCAGAACCTGCTCCTCACTCAGAACCTGGTCCACACTCAGAACCTGCTCCTCACTCAGAACCTGCTCCACACTCAGAACCTGATCCTCACTCAGAACCTGCTCCTCACTCAGAACCTGCTCCTCACTCAGAACCTGCTCCACACTCAGAACCTGCTCCACACTCAGAACCTGCTCCTCACTCAGAACCTGCTCCACGTTCAGAACCTGCTCCTTGCTCAGAACCTGCTCCTTGCTCAGAACCTGCTCCTCACTCAGAACCTGCTCCATGTTCAGAGCCTGCTCCTCGCTCAGAACCTGCTCCTCACTCAGAACCTGCTCCTCACTCAGAACCTGGTCCTCAGAAACTGCTCCTCACTCAGAACCTGCTCCTCACTCAGAACCTGCACCTCAGAACCTGCTCCTCGCTCAGAACCTGCGCCACACTCAGAACCTGCTCCTCACTGAGATCCTGCTCCTCACTCAGAACCTGCTCTTCACTCAGAACCTGCTCCTCAGAACCTGCTCCTCGCTCAGAACCTGCTCCACACTCAGAACCAGCTCCTCACTAAGAACCTGCTCCACACTCAGAACCTGCTCCACACTCAGAACCTGCTCCTCAGAACCTGCTCCTCACTCAGAACCTGCTCCACACTCAGAACCTGCTCCTCACTCAGAACCTGCTCCACACTCAGAACCTGCTCCTCAGAATCTGCTCCTCACTCAGAACCTGCTCCACACTCAGAAGCTGATCCACACTCAGAACCTGCTCCTCAGAACCTGCTCCACACTCAGAACCTGCTCCGGAGAACCTGCTCCATACTCAGAACTTGCTCCACACTCCGAACCTGCTCCTCGCTCAGAACCTGCTCCACACTCAGAACCTGCTCCTTAGAACCTGCTCCACACTCAGAACCTGCTCCTCACTCAGAACCTGCTCCTCACTCAGAACCTGCTCCTCACTCAGAACCTGCTACTCACTCAAAACCTGCTCCTCACTCAGAACCTGATCCTCACTCAGAACCTGCTCCTCACTCAGAACCTGCTCCTCAGAAACTGCTCCTCACTCAGAACCTTCTCCACACTAAGAACCTGCTCCACACTCTGAACCTGCTCCTCACTCAGAACCTGCTCCTCACTCAGAACCTGCTCCACACTCTCAACCTGCTCCTCACTCATAACCTACTCCTCAGAACCTGCTCCACACTCAGAACCTGCTCCTCACCCAGAACCTGCTCCACACTTAGAACCTGCTCCTCACTCACAACCTGCTCCTCACTCAGAACCTGCTCCACACTCAGAACCTGCTCCTCAGAACTTGCTCCTCAATCAGAACCTGCTCCTCATTTAGAACCTGCTCCTTGCTCAGAACCTGCTCCTCACTCAGAACCTGCTCCTCAGAACCTGCTCCACACTCAGAACCTGCTCCTCACTCAGAACCTGCTCCACGTTAAGAACCTGCTCCTCGCTCAGAACCTGCTCCTCACTCAGAACCTACTCCACGCTCAGAACCTGCTCCTCGCTCAGAACCTGCTCCACACTCAGAACCTGCTCCTCACTCAGAACCTGCTCCTCACTCAGAACCTGCTCCTCACTCAGAACCCTCTCCTCACTGAGAACCTGTTCCACACTCAGAACCTGCTCCTCACTCAGAACCTACTCCACACTCAGAACCTGCTCCTCACTCAGAACCTGCTCCTCACGCAGAACCTGCTCCTCACGCAGAACCTGCTCCACGCTCAGAACCTGCTCCTCACTCAGAACCTGCTCCTTACTCAGAACCTGCTCCTCACTCAGAACCTGCTCCTCACTCAGAACCTGGTCCACACTCAGAACCTGCTCCTCACTCAGAACCTGCTCCACACTCAGAACCTGATCCTCACTCAGAACCTGCTCCTCACTCAGAACCTGCTCCTCACTCAGAACCTGCTCCACACTCAGAACCTGCTCCACACTCAGAACCTGCTCCTCACTCAGAACCTTCTCCACGTTCAGAACCTGCTCCTTGCTCAGAACCTGCTCCTTGCTCAGAACCTGCTCCTCACTCAGAACCTGCTCCATGTTCAGAGCCTGCTCCACGCTCAGAACCTGCTCCTCACTCAGAACCTGCTCCTCACTCAGAACCTGGTCCTCAGAAACTGCTCCTCACTCAGAACCTGCTCCTCACTCAGAACCTGCACCTCAGAACCTGCTCCTCGCTCAGAACCTGCGCCACACTCAGAACCTGCTCCTCACTGAGATCCTGCTCCTCACTCAGAACCTGCTCTTCACTCAGAACCTGCTCCTCAGAACCTGCTCCTCGCTCAGAACCTGCTCCACACTCAGAACCTGCTCCTCACTCAGAACCTGCTCCACACTCAGAACCTGCTCCTCAGAATCTGCTCCTCACTCAGAACCTGCTCCACACTCAGCACCTGCTCCACACTCAGAACCTGCTCCTCAGAACCTGCTCCACACTCAGAACCTGCTCCTCAGAACCTGCTCTACACTCAGAACTTGCTCCACACTCAGAACTTGCTCCACACTGAGAACCTGCTCCTCACTCAGAACCTGCTCCTCACTCAGAACCTGCTCCACACTCAGAACCTGCTCCTCAGAACTTGCTCCTCAATCAGAACCTGCTCCTCATTCAGAACCTGCTCCTTGCTCAGAACCTGCTCCTCACTCAGAACCTGCTCCTCAGAACCTGCTCCTCACTCAAAACCTGCTCCACACTCAGAACCTGCTCCTCAGAACCTCCTCCACACTCAGAACCTGCTCCTCACTCAGAACCTGCTCCTCAGAACCTGCTCCTCACTCAGAACCTGCTCCACACTCAGAACCTGCTCCTCACTCAGAACCTGCTCCACACTCAGAACCTGCTCCACACTCAGAACCTGCTCCACGCTCAGAAATTGCTCCCCACTCAGAACCTGCTCCACACTCAGAACCTGCTCCTCACTCAGAACCTGCTCCACACTCAGAACCTGCTCCACACTCAGAACCTGCTCCACACTCAGAACCTGCTCCTCACTCAGAACCTGCTCCTCACTCAGAACCTGCTCCACACTCAGAACCTGCTCCTCAGAATCTGCTCCTCACTCAGAACCTGCTCCTCACTCAGAACCTGCTCCACACTCTCAACCTGCTCCTCACTCATAACCTACTCCTCAGAACCTGCTCCACACTCAGAACCTGCTCCTCACCCAGAACCTGCTCCACACTTAGAACCTGCTCCTCACTCACAACCTGCTCCTCACTCAGAACCTGCTCCACACTCAGAACCTGCTCCTCAGAACTTGCTCCTCAATCAGAACCTGCTCCTCATTTAGAACCTGCTCCTTGCTCAGAACCTGCTCCTCACTCAGAACCTGCTCCTCAGAACCTGCTCCACACTCAGAACCTGCTCCTCACTCAGAACCTGCTCCACGTTAAGAACCTGCTCCTCGCTCAGAACCTGCTCCTCACTCAGAACCTACTCCACGCTCAGAACCTGCTCCTCGCTCAGAACCTGCTCCACACTCAGAACCTGCTCCTCACTCAGAACCTGCTCCTCACTCAGAACCTGCTCCTCACTCAGAACCCTCTCCTCACTGAGAACCTGTTCCACACTCAGAACCTGCTCCTCACTCAGAACCTACTCCACACTCAGAACCTGCTCCTCACTCAGAACCTGCTCCTCACGCAGAACCTGCTCCTCACGCAGAACCTGCTCCACGCTCAGAACCTGCTCCTCACTCAGAACCTGCTCCTTACTCAGAACCTGCTCCTCACTCAGAACCTGCTCCTCACTCAGAACCTGGTCCACACTCAGAACCTGCTCCTCACTCAGAACCTGCTCCACACTCAGAACCTGATCCTCACTCAGAACCTGCTCCTCACTCAGAACCTGCTCCTCACTCAGAACCTGCTCCACACTCAGAACCTGCTCCACACTCAGAACCTGCTCCTCACTCAGAACCTTCTCCACGTTCAGAACCTGCTCCTTGCTCAGAACCTGCTCCTTGCTCAGAACCTGCTCCTCACTCAGAACCTGCTCCATGTTCAGAGCCTGCTCCACGCTCAGAACCTGCTCCTCACTCAGAACCTGCTCCTCACTCAGAACCTGGTCCTCAGAAACTGCTCCTCACTCAGAACCTGCTCCTCACTCAGAACCTGCACCTCAGAACCTGCTCCTCGCTCAGAACCTGCGCCACACTCAGAACCTGCTCCTCACTGAGATCCTGCTCCTCACTCAGAACCTGCTCTTCACTCAGAACCTGCTCCTCAGAACCTGCTCCTCGCTCAGAACCTGCTCCACACTCAGAACCTGCTCCTCACTCAGAACCTGCTCCACACTCAGAACCTGCTCCTCAGAATCTGCTCCTCACTCAGAACCTGCTCCACACTCAGCACCTGCTCCACACTCAGAACCTGCTCCTCAGAACCTGCTCCACACTCAGAACCTGCTCCTCAGAACCTGCTCTACACTCAGAACTTGCTCCACACTCAGAACTTGCTCCACACTGAGAACCTGCTCCTCACTCAGAACCTGCTCCTCACTCAGAACCTGCTCCACACTCAGAACCTGCTCCTCAGAACTTGCTCCTCAATCAGAACCTGCTCCTCATTCAGAACCTGCTCCTTGCTCAGAACCTGCTCCTCACTCAGAACCTGCTCCTCAGAACCTGCTCCTCACTCAAAACCTGCTCCACACTCAGAACCTGCTCCTCAGAACCTCCTCCACACTCAGAACCTGCTCCTCACTCAGAACCTGCTCCTCAGAACCTGCTCCTCACTCAGAACCTGCTCCACACTCAGAACCTGCTCCTCACTCAGAACCTGCTCCACACTCAGAACCTGCTCCACACTCAGAACCTGCTCCACGCTCAGAAATTGCTCCCCACTCAGAACCTGCTCCACACTCAGAACCTGCTCCTCACTCAGAACCTGCTCCACACTCAGAACCTGCTCCACACTCAGAACCTGCTCCACACTCAGAACCTGCTCCTCACTCAGAACCTGCTCCTCACTCAGAACCTGCTCCTCACTCAGAACCTGCTCCACACTCAGAACCTGCTCCTCAGAATCTGCTCCTCACTCAGAACCTGCTCCTCACTCAGAACCTGCTCCTCACTCAGAACCTGCTCCACACTCAGAACCTGCTCCTCAAACTGCTCCTCACTCAGAACCTGCTCCACGCTCAGAACCTGCTCCTCACTCAGAACCTGCTCCACACTCAGAACCTGCTCCTCAGAATCTGCTCCTCACTCAGAACCTGCTCCACACTCAGAACCTGATCCACACTCAGAACCTGCTCCTCAGAACCTGCTCCACACTCAGAACCTGCTCCTCAGAACCTGCTCCATACTCAGAACTTGCTCCACACTCCAAACCTGCTCCTCGCTCAGAACCTGCTCCACACTCAGAACCTGCTCCTTAGAACCTGCTCCACACTCAGAACCTGCTCCTCACTCAGAACCTGCTCCTCACTCAGAACCTGGTCCACACTCAGAACCTGCTCCTCACTCAGAACCTGCTCCTCACTCAGAACCTGATCCTCACTCAGAACCTGCTCCTCACTCAGAACCTGCCCCTCAGAAACTGCTCCTCACTCAGAACCTGCTCCTCACTCAGAACCTGCTCCTCACTCAGAACCTGCTCCTCACTCAGAACCTGCTCCTCACTCAGAACCTGCTCCACACTCAGAACCTGCTCCTCACTCAGAACCTGCTCCTCAGAACCTGCTCCTCAGAACCTGCTCCTCACTCAGAACCTTCTCCACACTAAGAACCTGCTCCACACTCTGAACCTGCTCCTCACTCAGAACCTGCTCCTCACTCAGAACCTGCTCCACACTCTCAACCTGCTCCTCACTCATAACCTACTCCTCAGAACCTGCTCCACACTCAGAACCTGCTCCTCACCCAGAACCTGCTCCACACTTAGAACCTGCTCCTCACTCACAACCTGCTCCTCACTCAGAACCTGCTCCACACTCAGAACCTGCTCCTCAGAACTTGCTCCTCAATCAGAACCTGCTCCTCATTTAGAACCTGCTCCTTGCTCAGAACCTGCTCCTCACTCAGAACCTGCTCCTCAGAACCTGCTCCACTCTCAGAACCTGCTCCTCACTCAGAACCTGCTCCACATTAAGAACCTGCTCCTCGCTCAGAACCTGCTCCACACTCAGAACCTGCTCCTCACTCAGAACCTGCTCCTCACTCAGAACCTGCTCCTCACTCAGAACCTGCTCCTCACTCAGAACCCTCTCCTCACTCAGAACCTGTTCCACACTCAGAACCTGCTCCTCACTCAGAACCTGCTCCACACTCAGAACCTGCTCCTCACTCAGAACCTGCTCCTCACTCAGAACCTACTCCTAACGCAGAACCTGCTCCACGCTCAGAACCTGCTCCTCACTCAGAACCTGCTCCTTACTCAGAACCTGCTCCTCACTCAGAACCTGCTCCTCACTCAGAACCTGGTCCACACTCAGAACCTGCTCCTCACTCAGAACCTGCTCCTCACTCAGAACCTGATCCTTACTTAGAACCTTCTCCTCACTCAGAACCTGCTCCTCACTCAGAACCTGCTCCACACTCAGAACCTGCTCCTCACTCAGAACCTGCTCCACGTTCAGAACCTGCTCCTCGCTCAGAACCTGCTCCTTGCTCAGAACCTGCTCCTCACTCAGAACCTGCTCCATGTTCAGAGCCTGCTCCTTGCTCAGAACCTGCTCCTCACTCAGAACCTGCTCCTCACTCAGAACCTGGTCCTCAGAAACTGCTCCTCACTCAGAACCTGCTCCTCACTCAGAACCTGCACCTCAGAACCTGCTCCTCGCTCAGAACCTGCGCCACACTCAGAACCTGCTCCTCACTGAGATCCTGCTCCTCACTCAGAACCTGCTCTTCACTCAGAACCTGCTCCTCAGAACCTGCTCCTCGCTCAGAACCTGCTCCACACTCAGAACCTGCTCCTCACTAAGAACCTGCTCCACACTCAGAACCTGCTCCTCAGAACCTGCTCCTCACTCAGAACCTGCTCCACACTCAGAACCTGTGTGGTGTAAAAATGTAATGTCTTTGCCTGATGCCATAGAACTTAGGTCACATATGTTTAACATCTGGGTCACACTTATTATGACTCTGTCTGCAGACGTCCCTGGGTAAACAGACTGACAGCTGCGGATCCAAGGATGTCTCGCATGCGGTAGAACATTGAGTGTGTGTCTCTGCAATATGTTTAGACTGGTTTTGTGCATACGTGGCACCTGTTGTGCCTTAATAAGCTGAACTCAATGTTTGATCTGGGCAGATCAGGAGGGACAGAACGGCAGATGTCAGGGAGAGCTTTTTTGGCTGTGCACGGCTAAAATAAAGAACCACTTTTGAACAAGACAACTTGGTTATATTTTGCCTCATTTTCTCTGTCATTTGTTATAGAATAGTTTCCGCAACACCTGCTCCTCAGAACCTGCTCTACACTCAGAACTTGCTCCACACTCAGAACCTGCTCCACACTCAGAACCTGCTCCTCAGAACTTGCTCCTCAATCAGAACCTGCTCCTCATTCAGAACCTGCTCCTTGCTCAGAACCTGCTCCTCACTCAGAACCTGCTCCTCAGAACTTGCTCCTCAATCAGAACCTGCTCCTCATTCAGAACCTGCTCCTTGCTCAGAACCTGCTCCTCACTCAGAACCTGCTCCTCAGAACCTGCTCCTCACTCAGAACCTGCTCCTCACTCAGAACCTGCTCCTCAGAACCTGCTCCTCACTCAGAACCTGCTCCACACTCAGAACCTGCTCCTCACTCAGAACCTGCTCCACACTCAGAACCTGCTCCACACTCAGAACCTGCTCCACACTCAGAACCTGCTCCTCAGAACCTGCTCCTCACTCAGAACCTGCTCCACACTCAGAACCTGCTCCACACTCAGAACCTGCTCCTCACTCAGAACCTGCTCCTCACTCAGAACCTGCTCCACACTCAGAACCTGCTCCTCAGAATCTGCTCCTCACTCAGAACCTGCTCCTCACTCAGAACCTGCTCCTCACTCAGAACCTGCTCCTCACTCAGAACCTGCTCCACATTCAGAACCTGCTCCTCACTCAGAACCTGCTCCACACTCAGAACCTGCTCCTCAGAATCTGCTCCTCACTCAGAACCTGCTCCACACTCAGAACCTGATCCACACTCAGAACCTGCTCCTCAGAACCTGCTCCACACTCAGAACCTGCTCCTCAGAACCTGCTCCATACTCAGAACTTGCTCCACACTCCGAACCTGCTCCTCGCTCAGAACCTGCTCCACACTCAGAACCTGCTCCTTAGAACCTGCTCCACACTCAGAACCTGCTCCTTAGAACCTGCTCCTCACTCAGAACCTGCTCCACACTCAGAACCTGCTCCTCACTCAGAACCTGCTCCTCACTCAGAACCTGGTCCACACTCAGAACCTGCTCCTCACTCAGAACCTGCTCCTCACTCAGAACCTGATCCTCACTCAGAACCTGCTCCTCACTCAGAACCTGCTCCTCACTCAGAACCTGCTCCACACTCAGAACCTGCTCCACACTCAGAACCTGCTCCTCAGAACCTGCTCCTCACTCAGAACCTGCTCCACACTCAGAACCTGCTCCACACTCAGAACCTGCTCCTCACTCAGAACCTGCTCCTCACTCAGAACCTGCTCCACACTCAGAACCTGCTCCTCAGAATCTGCTCCTCACTCAGAACCTGCTCCTCACTCAGAACCTGCTCCTCACTCAGAACCTGCTCCTCACTCAGAACCTGCTCCACATTCAGAACCTGCTCCTCAAACTGCTCCTCACTCAGAACCTGCTCCACGCTCAGAACCTGCTCCTCACTCAGAACCTGCTCCACACTCAGAACCTGCTCCTCAGAACCTGCTCCACACTCAGAACCTGCTCCTCAGAACCTGCTCCATACTCAGAACTTGCTCCACACTCCGAACCTGCTCCTCGCTCAGAACCTGCTCCACACTCAGAACCTGCTCCTTAGAACCTGCTCCACACTCGGAACCTGCTCCTTAGAACCTGCTCCTCACTCGGAACCTGCTCCACACTCAGAACCTGCTCCTCACTCAGAACCTGCTCCTCACTCAGAACCTGGTCCACACTCAAAACCTGCTCCTCACTCAGAACCTGCTCCTCACTCAGAACCTGATCCTCACTCAGAACCTGCTCCTCACTCAGAACCTGCTCCTCAGAAACTGCTCCTCACTCAGAACCTGCTCCACACTCAGAACCTGCTCCTCACTCAGAACCTGCTCCTCACTCAGAACCTGCTCCTCACTCAGAACCTGCTCCACACTCAGAACCTGCTCCTCACTCAGAACCTGCTCCACACTCGCCACCTGCTCCTCAGAACCTGCTCCTCACTCAGAACCTTCTCCACACTAAGAACCTGCTCCACACTCTGAACCTGCTCCTCACTCAGAACCTGCTCCTCACTCAGAACCTGCTCCACACTCTCAACCTGCTCCTCACTCATAACCTACTCCTCAGAACCTGCTCCACACTCAGAACCTGCTCCTCACCCAGAACCTTGCTCCACACTTAGAACCTGCTCCTCACTCACAACCTGCTCCTCACTCAGAACCTGCTCCACACTCAGAACCTGCTCCTCAGAACTTGCTCCTCAATCAGAACCTGCTCCTCATTTAGAACCTGCTCCTTGCTCAGAACCTGCTCCTCACTCAGAACCTGCTCCTCAGAACCTGCTCCACACTCAGAACCTGCTCCTCACTCAGAACCTGCTCCACGTTAAGAACCTGCTCCTCGCTCAGAACCTGCTCCTCACTCAGAACCTGCTCCACGCTCAGAACCTGCTCCTCGCTCAGAACCTGCTCCACACTCAGAACCTGCTCCTCACTCAGAACCTGCTCCTCACTCAGAACCTGCTCCTCACTCAGAACCCTCTCCTCACTCAGAACCTGTTCCACACTCAGAACCTGCTCCTCACTCAGAACCTGCTCCACACTCAGAACCTGCTCCTCACTCAGAATCTGCTCCTCACTCAGAACCTGCTCCTCACGCAGAACCTGCTCCACGCTCAGAACCTGCTCCTCACTCAGAACCTGCTCCTTACTCAGAACCTGCTCCTCACTCAGAACCTGCTCCTCACTCAGAACCTGGTCCACACTCAGAACCTGCTCCTCACTCAGAACCTGCTCCACACTCAGAACCTGATCCTCACTCAGAACCTGCTCCTCACTCAGAACCTGCTCCTCACTCAGAACCTGCTCCACACTCAGAACCTGCTCCTCACTCAGAACCTGCTCCACGTTCAGAACCTGCTCCTCGCTCAGAACCTGCTCCTTGCTCAGAACCTGCTCCTCACTCAGAACCTGCTCCATGTTCAGAGCCTGCTCCTCGCTCAGAACCTGCTCCTCACTCAGAACCTGCTCCTCACTCAGAACCTGGTCCTCAAAAACTGCTCCTCACTCAGAACCTGCTCCTCACTCAGAACCTGCACCTCAGAACCTGCTCCTCACTCAGAACCTGCTCCACGTTCAGAACCTGCTCCTCGCTCAGAACCTGCTCCTTGCTCAGAACCTGCTCCTCACTCAGAACCTGCTCCATGTTCAGAGCCTGCTCCTCGCTCAGAACCTGCTCCTCACTCAGAACCTGCTCCTCACTCAGAACCTGGTCCTCAGAAACTGCTCCTCACTCAGAACCTGCTCCTCACTCAGAACCTGCACCTCAGAACCTGCTCCTCGCTCAGAACCTGCGCCACACTCAGAACCTGCTCCTCACTGAGATCCTGCTCCTCACTCAGAACCTGCTCTTCACTCAGAACCTGCTCCTCAGAACCTGCTCCTCGCTCAGAACATGCTCCACACTCAGAACCTGCTCCTCACTAAGAACCTGCTCCACACTCAGAACCTGCTCCTCAGAACCTGCTCCTCACTCAGAACCTGCTCCACACTCAGAACCTGCTCCTCAGAACCTGCTCCACACTCAGAACCTGCTCCTCAGAACCTGCTCTACACTCAGAACTTGCTCCACACTCAGAACTTGCTCCACACTCAGAACCTGCTCCTCACTCAGAACTTGCTCCTCACTCAGAACCTGCTCCACACTCAGAACCTGCTCCTCAGAACTTGCTCCTCAATCAGAACCTGCTCCTCATTCAGAACCTGCTCCTTGCTCAGAACCTGCTCCTCACTCAGAACCTGCTCCTCAGAACCTGCTCCTCACTCAAAACCTGCTCCACACTCAGAACCTGCTCCTCAGAACCTCCTCCACACTCAGAACCTGCTCCTCACTCAGAACCTGCTCCTCAGAACCTGCTCCTCACTCAGAACCTGCTCCACACTCAGAACCTGCTCCTCACTCAGAACCTGCTCCACACTCAGAACCTGCTCCACACTCAGAACCTGCTCCACGCTCAGAACTTGCTCCCCACTCAGAACCTGCTGCACACTCAGAACCTGCTCCTCAGAACCTGCTCCTCACTCAGAACCTGCTCCACACTCAGAACCTGCTCCACACTCAGAACCTGCTCCTCACTCAGAATCTGCTCCTCACTCAGAACCTGCTCCTCACTCAGAACCTGCTCCTCACTCAGAACCTGCTCCTCACTCAGAACCTGCTCCACATTCAGAACCTGCTCCTCAAACTGCTCCTCACTCAGAACCTGCTCCACGCTCAGAACCTGCTCCTCACTCAGAACCAGCTCCACACTCAGAACCTGCTCCTCAGAATCTGCTCCTCACTCAGAACCTGCTCCACACTCAGAACCTGATCCACACTCAGAACCTGCTCCTCAGAACCTGCTCCACACTCAGAACCTGCTCCTCAGAACCTGCTCCATACTTAGAACTTGCTCCACACTCCGAACCTGCTCCTCGCTCAGAACCTGCTCCACACTCAGAACCTGCTCCTTAGAACCTGCTCCACACTCAGAACCTGCTCCTCACTCAGAACCTGCTCCTCACTCAGAACCTGGTCCACACTCAGAACCTGCTCCTCACTCAGAACCTGCTCCTCACTCAGAACCTGATCCTCACTCAGAACCTGCTCCTCACTCAGAACCTGCTCCTCAGAAACTGCTCCTCACTCAGAACCTGCTCCACAATAAGAACCTGCTCCTCACTCAGAACCTGCTCCTCACTCAGAACCTGCTCCACACTCAGAACCTGCTCCTCACTCAGAACCTGCTCCACACTCGCCACCTGCTCCTCAGAACCTGCTCCTCACTCAGAACCTTCTCCACACTAAGAACCTGCTCCACACTCTGAACCTGCTCCTCACTCAGAACCTGCTCCTCAGAACCTGCTCCACACTCAGAACCTGCTCCTCAGAACCTGCTCCACACTCAGAACCTGCTCCTCAGAACCTGCTCTACACTCAGAACTTGCTCCACGCTCAGAACCTGCTCCTCACTCAGAACCTGCTCCACACTCAGAACCTGCTCCTCAGAATCTGCTCCTCACTCAGAACCTGCTCCACACTCAGAAGCTGATCCACACTCAGAACCTGCTCCTCAGAACCTGCTCCACACTCAGAACCTGCTCCGGAGAACCTGCTCCATACTCAGAACTTGCTCCACACTCTGAACCTGCTCCTCGCTCAGAACCTGCTCCACACTCAGAACCTGCTCCTTAGAACCTGCTCCACACTCAGAACCTGCTCCTCACTAAGAACCTGCTCCTCACTCAGAACCTGCTCCTCACTCAGAACCTGCTACTCACTCAAAACCTGCTCCTCACTCAGAACCTGATCCTCACTCAGAACCTGCTCCACACTCTCAACCTGCTCCTCACTCATAACCTACTCCTCAGAACCTGCTCCACACTCAGAACCTGCTTCTCACCCAGAACCTGCTCCACACTTAGAACCTGCTCCTCACTCACAACCTGCTCCTCACTCAGAACCTGCTCCACACTCAGAACCTGCTCCTCAGAACTTGCTCCTCAATCAGAACCTGCTCCTCATTTAGAACCTGCTCCTTGCTCAGAACCTGCTCCTCACTCAGAACCTGCTCCTCAGAACCTGCTCCACACTCAGAACCTGCTCCTCACTCAGAACCTGCTCCACGTTAAGAACCTGCTCCTCGCTCAGAACCTGCTCCTCACTCAGAACCTACTCCACGCTCAGAACCTGCTCCTCGCTCAGAACCTGCTCCACACTCAGAACCTGCTCCTCACTCAGAACCTGCTCCTCACTCAGAACCTGCTCCTCAATCAGAACCCTCTCCTCACTGAGAACCTGTTCCACACTCAGAACCTGCTCCTCACTCAGAACCTACTCCACACTCAGAACCTGCTCCTCACTCAGAACCTGCTCCTCACGCAGAACCTGCTCCTCACGCAGAACCTGCTCCTCACGCAGAACCTGCTCCACGCTCAGAACCTGCTCCTCACTCAGAACCTGCTCCTTACTCAGAACCTGCTCCTCACTCAGAACCTGCTCCTCACTCAGAACCTGGTCCACACTCAGAACCTGCTCCTCACTCAGAACCTGCTCCACACTCAGAACCTGATCCTCACTCAGAACCTGCTCCTCACTCAGAACCTGCTCCTCACTCAGAACCTGCTCCACACTCAGAACCTGCTCCACACTCAGAACCTGCTCCTCACTCAGAACCTGCTCCACGTTCAGAACCTGCTCCTTGCTCAGAACCTGCTCCTTGCTCAGAACCTGCTCCTCACTCTGAACCTGCTCCATGTTCAGAGCCTGCTCCTCGCTCAGAACCTGCTCCTCACTCAGAACCTGCTCCTCACTCAGAACCTGGTCCTCAGAAACTGCTCCTCACTCAGAACCTGCTCCTCACTCAGAACCTGCACCTCAGAACCTGCTCCTCGCTCAGAACCTGCGCCACACTCAGAACCTGCTCCTCACTGAGATCCTGCTCCTCACTCAGAACCTGCTCTTCACTCAGAACCTGCTCCTCAGAACCTGCTCCTCGCTCAGAACCTGCTCCACACTCAGAACCAGCTCCTAACTAAGAACCTGCTCCACACTCAGAACCTGCTCCTCAGAACCTGCTCCTCACTCAGAACCTGCTCCACACTCAGAACCTGCTCCTCACTCAGAACCTGCTCCACACTCAGAACCTGCTCCTCAGAATCTGCTCCTCACTCAGAACCTGCTCCACACTCAGAAGCTGATCCACACTCAGAACCTGCTCCTCAGAACCTGCTCCACACTCAGAACCTGCTCCGGAGAACCTGCTCCATACTCAGAACTTGCTCCACACTCCGAACCTGCTCCTCGCTCAGAACCTGCTCCACACTCAGAACCTGCTCCTTAGAACCTGCTCCACACTCAGAACCTGCTCCTCACTCAGAACCTGCTCCTCACTCAGAACCTGCTCCTCACTCAGAACCTGCTACTCACTCAAAACCTGCTCCTCACTCAGAACCTGATCCTCACTCAGAACCTGCTCCTCACTCAGAACCTGCTCCTCAGAAACTGCTCCTCACTCAGAACCTTCTCCACACTAAGAACCTGCTCCACACTCTGAACCTGCTCCTCACTCAGAACCTGCTCCTCACTCAGAACCTGCTCCACACTCTCAACCTGCTCCTCACTCATAACCTACTCCTCAGAACCTGCTCCACACTCAGAACCTGCTCCTCACCCAGAACCTGCTCCACACTTAGAACCTGCTCCTCACTCACAACCTGCTCCTCACTCAGAACCTGCTCCACACTCAGAACCTGCTCCTCAGAACTTGCTCCTCAATCAGAACCTGCTCCTCATTTAGAACCTGCTCCTTGCTCAGAACCTGCTCCTCACTCAGAACCTGCTCCTCAGAACCTGCTCCACACTCAGAACCTGCTCCTCACTCAGAACCTGCTCCACGTTAAGAACCTGCTCCTCGCTCAGAACCTGCTCCTCACTCAGAACCTACTCCACGCTCAGAACCTGCTCCTCGCTCAGAACCTGCTCCTTACTCAGAACCTGCTCCTCACTCAGAACCTGCTCCTCACTCAGAACCTGGTCCACACTCAGAACCTGCTCCTCACTCAGAACCTGCTCCACACTCAGAACCAGATCCTCACTCAGAACCTGCTCCTCACTCAGAACCTGCTCCTCACTCAGAACCTGCTCCTCACTCAGAACATGCTCCTCACTCAGAACCTGCTACTCACTCAAAACCTGCTCCTCACTCAGAACCTGATCCTCACTCAGAACCTGCTCCTCACTCAGAACCTGCTCCTCAGAAACTGCTCCTCACTCAGAACCTTCTCCACACTAAGAACCTGCTCCACACTCTGAACCTGCTCCTCACTCAGAACCTGCTCCTCACTCAGAACCTGCTCCACACTCTCAACCTGCTCCTCACTCATAACCTACTCCTCAGAACCTGCTCCACACTCAGAACCTGCTCCTCACCCAGAACCTGCTCCACACTTAGAACCTGCTCCTCACTCACAACCTGCTCCTCACTCAGAACCTGCTCCACACTCAGAACCTGCTCCTCAGAACTTGCTCCTCAATCAGAACCTGCTCCTCATTTAGAACCTGCTCCTTGCTCAGAACCTGCTCCTCACTCAGAACCTGCTCCTCAGAACCTGCTCCACACTCAGAACCTGCTCCTCACTCAGAACCTGCTCCACGTTAAGAACCTGCTCCTCGCTCAGAACCTGCTCCTCACTCAGAACCTACTCCACGCTCAGAACCTGCTCCTCGCTCAGAACCTGCTCCACACTCAGAACCTGCTCCTCACTCAGAACCTGCTCCTCACTCAGAACCTGCTCCTCACTCAGAACCCTCTCCTCACTGAGAACCTGTTCCACACTCAGAACCTGCTCCTCACTCAGAACCTACTCCACACTCAGAACCTGCTCCTCACTCAGAACCTGCTCCTCACGCAGAACCTGCTCCTCACGCAGAACCTGCTCCACGCTCAGAACCTGCTCCTCACTCAGAACCTGCTCCTTACTCAGAACCTGCTCCTCACTCAGAACCTGCTCCTCACTCAGAACCTGGTCCACACTCAGAACCTGCTCCTCACTCAGAACCTGCTCCACACTCAGAACCTGCTCCTCACTCAGAACTTGCTCCTCACTCAGAACCTGCTCCACACTCAGAACCTGCTCAACACTCAGAACCTGCTCCTCACTCAGAACCTGCTCCACGTTCAGAACCTGCTCCTTGCTCAGAACCTGCTCCTTGCTCAGAACCTGCTCCTCACTCAGAACCTGCTCCATGTTCAGAGCCTGCTCCTCGCTCAGAACCTGCTCCTCACTCAGAACCTGCTCCTCACTCAGAACCTGGTCCTCAGAAACTGCTCCTCACTCAGAACCTGCTCCTCACTCAGAACCTGCACCTCAGAACCTGCTCCTCGCTCAGAACCTGCGCCACACTCAGAACCTGCTCCTCACTGAGATCCTGCTCCTCACTCAGAACCTGCTCTTCACTCAGAACCTGCTCCTCAGAACCTGCTCCTCGCTCAGAACCTGCTCCACACTCAGAACCTGCTCCTCACTCAGAACCTGCTCCACACTCAGAACCTGCTCCTCAGAATCTGCTCCACACTCAGCACCTGCTCCACACTCAGAACCTGCTCCTCAGAACCTGCTCCACACTCAGAACCTGCTCCTCAGAACCTGCTCTACACTCAGAACTTGCTCCACACTCAGAACTTGCTCCACACTCAGAACCTGCTCCTCACTCAGAACCTGCTCCTCACTCAGAACCTGCTCCACACTCAGAACCTGCTCCTCAGAACTTGCTCCTCAATCAGAACCTGCTCCTCATTCAGAACCTGCTCCTTGCTCAGAACCTGCTCCTCACTCAGAACCTGCTCCTCAGAACCTGCTCCTCACTCAAAACCTGCTCCACACTCAGAACCTGCTCCTCAGAACCTCCTCCACACTCAGAACCTGCTCCTCACTCAGAACCTGCTCCTCAGAACCTGCTCCTCACTCAGAACCTGCTCCACACTCAGAACCTGCTCCTCACTCAGAACCTGCTCCACACTCAGAACCTGCTCCACACTCAGAACCTGCTCCACGCTCAGAAATTGCTCCCCACTCAGAACCTGCTCCACACTCAGAACCTGCTCCTCACTCAGAACCTGCTCCACACTCAGAACCTGCTCCACACTCAGAACCTGCTCCACACTCAGAACCTGCTCCTCACTCAGAACCTGCTCCTCACTCAGAACCTGCTCCTCACTCAGAACCTGCTCCACACTCAGAACCTGCTCCTCAGAATCTGCTCCTCACTCAGAACCTGCTCCTCACTCAGAACCTGCTCCTCACTCAGAACCTGCTCCACACTCAGAACCTGCTCCTCAAACTGCTCCTCACTCAGAACCTGCTCCACGCTCAGAACCTGCTCCTCACTCAGAACCTGCTCCACACTCAGAACCTGCTCCTCAGAATCTGCTCCTCACTCAGAACCTGCTCCACACTCAGAACCTGATCCACACTCAGAACCTGCTCCTCAGAACCTGCTCCTCACTCAGAACCTGCTCCTCAGAACCTGCTCCACACTCAGAACCTGCTCCTCACTCAGAACCTGCTCCACGTTAAGAACCTGCTCCTCGCTCAGAACCTGCTCCTCACTCAGAACCTACTCCACGCTCAGAACCTGCTCCTCGCTCAGAACCTGCTCCTTACTCAGAACCTGCTCCTCACTCAGAACCTGCTCCTCACTCAGAACCTGGTCCACACTCAGAACCTGCTCCTCACTCAGAACCTGCTCCACACTCAGAACCAGATCCTCACTCAGAACCTGCTCCTCACTCAGAACCTGCTCCTCACTCAGAACCTGCTCCTCACTCAGAACATGCTCCTCACTCAGAACCTGCTACTCACTCAAAACCTGCTCCTCACTCAGAACCTGATCCTCACTCAGAACCTGCTCCTCACTCAGAACCTGCTCCTCAGAAACTGCTCCTCACTCAGAACCTTCTCCACACTAAGAACCTGCTCCACACTCTGAACCTGCTCCTCACTCAGAACCTGCTCCTCACTCAGAACCTGCTCCACACTCTCAACCTGCTCCTCACTCATAACCTACTCCTCAGAACCTGCTCCACACTCAGAACCTGCTCCTCACCCAGAACCTGCTCCACACTTAGAACCTGCTCCTCACTCACAACCTGCTCCTCACTCAGAACCTGCTCCACACTCAGAACCTGCTCCTCAGAACTTGCTCCTCAATCAGAACCTGCTCCTCATTTAGAACCTGCTCCTTGCTCAGAACCTGCTCCTCACTCAGAACCTGCTCCTCAGAACCTGCTCCACACTCAGAACCTGCTCCTCACTCAGAACCTGCTCCACGTTAAGAACCTGCTCCTCGCTCAGAACCTGCTCCTCACTCAGAACCTACTCCACGCTCAGAACCTGCTCCTCGCTCAGAACCTGCTCCACACTCAGAACCTGCTCCTCACTCAGAACCTGCTCCTCACTCAGAACCTGCTCCTCACTCAGAACCCTCTCCTCACTGAGAACCTGTTCCACACTCAGAACCTGCTCCTCACTCAGAACCTACTCCACACTCAGAACTTGCTCCTCACTCAGAACCTGCTCCTCACGCAGAACCTGCTCCTCACGCAGAACCTGCTCCACGCTCAGAACCTGCTCCTCACTCAGAACCTGCTCCTTACTCAGAACCTGCTCCTCACTCAGAACCTGCTCCTCACTCAGAACCTGGTCCACACTCAGAACCTGCTCCTCACTCAGAACCTGCTCCACACTCAGAACCTGCTCCTCACTCAGAACCTGCTCCTCACTCAGAACCTGCTCCACACTCAGAACCTGCTCAACACTCAGAACCTGCTCCTCACTCAGAACCTGCTCCACGTTCAGAACCTGCTCCTTGCTCAGAACCTGCTCCTTGCTCAGAACCTGCTCCTCACTCAGAACCTGCTCCATGTTCAGAGCCTGCTCCTCGCTCAGAACCTGCTCCTCACTCAGAACCTGCTCCTCACTCAGAACCTGGTCCTCAGAAACTGCTCCTCACTCAGAACCTGCTCCTCACTCAGAACCTGCACCTCAGAACCTGCTCCTCGCTCAGAACCTGCGCCACACTCAGAACCTGCTCCTCACTGAGATCCTGCTCCTCACTCAGAACCTGCTCTTCACTCAGAACCTGCTCCTCAGAACCTGCTCCTCGCTCAAAACCTGCTCCACACTCAGAACCTGCTCCTCACTCAGAACCTGCTCCACACTCAGAACCTGCTCCTCAGAATCTGCTCCACACTCAGCACCTGCTCCACACTCAGAACCTGCTCCTCAGAACCTGCTCCACACTCAGAACCTGCTCCTCAGAACCTGCTCTACACTCAGAACTTGCTCCACACTCAGAACTTGCTCCACACTCAGAACCTGCTCCTCACTCAGAACCTGCTCCTCACTCAGAACCTGCTCCACACTCAGAACCTGCTCCTCAGAACTTGCTCCTCAATCAGAACCTGCTCCTCATTCAGAACCTGCTCCTTGCTCAGAACCTGCTCCTCACTCAGAACCTGCTCCTCAGAACCTGCTCCTCACTCAAAACCTGCTCCACACTCAGAACCTGCTCCTCAGAACCTCCTCCACACTCAGAACCTGCTCCTCACTCAGAACCTGCTCCTCAGAACCTGCTCCTCACTCAGAACCTGCTCCACACTCAGAACCTGCTCCTCACTCAGAACCTGCTCCACACTCAGAACCTGCTCCACACTCAGAACCTGCTCCACGCTCAGAAATTGCTCCCCACTCAGAACCTGCTCCACACTCAGAACCTGCTCCTCACTCAGAACCTGCTCCACACTCAGAACCTGCTCCACACTCAGAACCTGCTCCACACTCAGAACCTGCTCCTCACTCAGAACCTGCTCCTCACTCAGAACCTGCTCCTCACTCAGAACCTGCTCCACACTCAGAACCTGCTCCTCAGAATCTGCTCCTCACTCAGAACCTGCTCCTCACTCAGAACCTGCTCCTCACTCAGAACCTGCTCCACACTCAGAACCTGCTCCTCAAACTGCTCCTCACTCAGAACCTGCTCCACGCTCAGAACCTGCTCCTCACTCAGAACCTGCTCCACACTCAGAACCTGCTCCTCAGAATCTGCTCCTCACTCAGAACCTTCTCCACACTAAGAACCTGCTCCACACTCTGAACCTGCTCCTCACTCAGAACCTGCTCCTCACTCAGAACCTGCTCCACACTCTCAACCTGCTCCTCACTCATAACCTACTCCTCAGAACCTGCTCCACACTCAGAACCTGCTCCTCACCCAGAACCTGCTCCACACTTAGAACCTGCTCCTCACTCACAACCTGCTCCTCACTCAGAACCTGCTCCACACTCAGAACCTGCTCCTCAGAACTTGCTCCTCACTCAGAACCTGCTCCTCATTTAGAACCTGCTCCACACTCAGAACCTGCTCAACACTCAGAACCTGCTCCTCACTCAGAACCTGCTCCACGTTCAGAACCTGCTCCTTGCTCAGAACCTGCTCCTTGCTCAGAACCTGCTCCTCACTCAGAACCTGCTCCATGTTCAGAGCCTGCTCCTCGCTCAGAACCTGCTCCTCACTCAGAACCTGCTCCTCACTCAGAACCTGGTCCTCAGAAACTGCTCCTCACTCAGAACCTGCTCCTCACTCAGAACCTGCACCTCAGAACCTGCTCCTCGCTCAGAACCTGCGCCACACTCAGAACCTGCTCCTCACTGAGATCCTGCTCCTCACTCAGAACCTGCTCTTCACTCAGAACCTGCTCCTCAGAACCTGCTCCTCGCTCAGAACCTGCTCCACACTCAGAACCTGCTCCTCACTCAGAACCTGCTCCACACTCAGAACCTGCTCCTCAGAATCTGCTCCACACTCAGCACCTGCTCCACACTCAGAACCTGCTCCTCAGAACCTGCTCCACACTCAGAACCTGCTCCTCAGAACCTGCTCTACACTCAGAACTTGCTCCACACTCAGAACTTGCTCCACACTCAGAACCTGCTCCTCACTCAGAACCTGCTCCACACTCAGAACCTGCTCCACACTCAGAACCTGCTCCACACTCAGAACCTGCTCCTCAGAATCTGCTCCTCACTCAGAACCTGCTCCACACTCAGAAGCTGATCCACACTCAGAACCTGCTCCTCAGAACCTGCTCCACACTCAGAACCTGCTCCGGAGAACCTGCTCCATACTCAGAACTTGCTCCACACTCTGAACCTGCTCCTCGCTCAGAGCCTGCTCCACACTCAGAACCTGCTCCTTAGAACCTGCTCCACACTCAGAACCTGCTCCTCACTAAGAACCTGCTCCTCACTCAGAACCTGCTCCTCACTCAGAACCTGCTACTCACTCAAAACCTGCTCCTCACTCAGAACCTGATCCTCACTCAGAACCTGCTCCACACTCTCAACCTGCTCCTCACTCATAACCTACTCCTCAGAACCTGCTCCACACTCAGAACCTGCTTCTCACCCAGAACCTGCTCCACACTTAGAACCTGCTCCTCACTCACAACCTGCTCCTCACTCAGAACCTGCTCCACACTCAGAACCTGCTCCTCAGAACTTGCTCCTCAATCAGAACCTGCTCCTCATTTAGAACCTGCTCCTTGCTCAGAACCTGCTCCTCACTCAGAACCTGCTCCTCAGAACCTGCTCCACACTCAGAACCTGCTCCTCACTCAGAACCTGCTCCACGTTAAGAACCTGCTCCTCGCTCAGAACCTGCTCCTCACTCAGAACCTACTCCACGCTCAGAACCTGCTCCTCGCTCAGAACCTGCTCCACACTCAGAACCTGCTCCTCACTCAGAACCTGCTCCTCACTCAGAACCTGCTCCTCACTCAGAACCCTCTCCTCACTGAGAACCTGTTCCACACTCAGAACCTGCTCCTCACTCAGAACCTACTCCACACTCAGAACCTGCTCCTCACTCAGAACCTGCTCCTCACGCAGAACCTGCTCCTCACGCAGAACCTGCTCCTCACGCAGAACCTGCTCCACGCTCAGAACCTGCTCCTCACTCAGAACCTGCTCCTTACTCAGAACCTGCTCCTCACTCAGAACCTGCTCCTCACTCAGAACCTGGTCCACACTCAGAACCTGCTCCTCACTCAGAACCTGCTCCACACTCAGAACCTGATCCTCACTCAGAACCTGCTCCTCACTCAGAACCTGCTCCTCACTCAGAACCTGCTCCACACTCAGAACCTGCTCCACACTCAGAACCTGCTCCTCACTCAGAACCTGCTCCACGTTCAGAACCTGCTCCTTGCTCAGAACCTGCTCCTTGCTCAGAACCTGCTCCTCACTCTGAACCTGCTCCATGTTCAGAGCCTGCTCCTCGCTCAGAACCTGCTCCTCACTCAGAACCTGCTCCTCACTCAGAACCTGGTCCTCAGAAACTGCTCCTCACTCAGAACCTGCTCCTCACTCAGAACCTGCACCTCAGAACCTGCTCCTCGCTCAGAACCTGCGCCACACTCAGAACCTGCTCCTCACTGAGATCCTGCTCCTCACTCAGAACCTGCTCTTCACTCAGAACCTGCTCCTCAGAACCTGCTCCTCGCTCAGAACCTGCTCCACACTCAGAACCAGCTCCTAACTAAGAACCTGCTCCACACTCAGAACCTGCTCCTCAGAACCTGCTCCTCACTCAGAACCTGCTCCACACTCAGAACCTGCTCCTCACTCAGAACCTGCTCCACACTCAGAACCTGCTCCTCAGAATCTGCTCCTCACTCAGAACCTGCTCCACACTCAGAAGCTGATCCACACTCAGAACCTGCTCCTCAGAACCTGCTCCACACTCAGAACCTGCTCCGGAGAACCTGCTCCATACTCAGAACTTGCTCCACACTCCGAACCTGCTCCTCGCTCAGAACCTGCTCCACACTCAGAACCTGCTCCTTAGAACCTGCTCCACACTCAGAACCTGCTCCTCACTCAGAACCTGCTCCTCACTCAGAACCTGCTCCTCACTCAGAACCTGCTACTCACTCAAAACCTGCTCCTCACTCAGAACCTGATCCTCACTCAGAACCTGCTCCTCACTCAGAACCTGCTCCTCAGAAACTGCTCCTCACTCAGAACCTTCTCCACACTAAGAACCTGCTCCACACTCTGAACCTGCTCCTCACTCAGAACCTGCTCCTCACTCAGAACCTGCTCCACACTCTCAACCTGCTCCTCACTCATAACCTACTCCTCAGAACCTGCTCCACACTCAGAACCTGCTCCTCACCCAGAACCTGCTCCACACTTAGAACCTGCTCCTCACTCACAACCTGCTCCTCACTCAGAACCTGCTCCACACTCAGAACCTGCTCCTCAGAACTTGCTCCTCAATCAGAACCTGCTCCTCATTTAGAACCTGCTCCTTGCTCAGAACCTGCTCCTCACTCAGAACCTGCTCCTCAGAACCTGCTCCACACTCAGAACCTGCTCCTCACTCAGAACCTGCTCCACGTTAAGAACCTGCTCCTCGCTCAGAACCTGCTCCTCACTCAGAACCTACTCCACGCTCAGAACCTGCTCCTCGCTCAGAACCTGCTCCTTACTCAGAACCTGCTCCTCACTCAGAACCTGCTCCTCACTCAGAACCTGGTCCACACTCAGAACCTGCTCCTCACTCAGAACCTGCTCCACACTCAGAACCAGATCCTCACTCAGAACCTGCTCCTCACTCAGAACCTGCTCCTCACTCAGAACCTGCTCCTCACTCAGAACATGCTCCTCACTCAGAACCTGCTACTCACTCAAAACCTGCTCCTCACTCAGAACCTGATCCTCACTCAGAACCTGCTCCTCACTCAGAACCTGCTCCTCAGAAACTGCTCCTCACTCAGAACCTTCTCCACACTAAGAACCTGCTCCACACTCTGAACCTGCTCCTCACTCAGAACCTGCTCCTCACTCAGAACCTGCTCCACACTCTCAACCTGCTCCTCACTCATAACCTACTCCTCAGAACCTGCTCCACACTCAGAACCTGCTCCTCACCCAGAACCTGCTCCACACTTAGAACCTGCTCCTCACTCACAACCTGCTCCTCACTCAGAACCTGCTCCACACTCAGAACCTGCTCCTCAGAACTTGCTCCTCAATCAGAACCTGCTCCTCATTTAGAACCTGCTCCTTGCTCAGAACCTGCTCCTCACTCAGAACCTGCTCCTCAGAACCTGCTCCACACTCAGAACCTGCTCCTCACTCAGAACCTGCTCCACGTTAAGAACCTGCTCCTCGCTCAGAACCTGCTCCTCACTCAGAACCTACTCCACGCTCAGAACCTGCTCCTCGCTCAGAACCTGCTCCACACTCAGAACCTGCTCCTCACTCAGAACCTGCTCCTCACTCAGAACCTGCTCCTCACTCAGAACCCTCTCCTCACTGAGAACCTGTTCCACACTCAGAACCTGCTCCTCACTCAGAACCTACTCCACACTCAGAACCTGCTCCTCACTCAGAACCTGCTCCTCACGCAGAACCTGCTCCTCACGCAGAACCTGCTCCACGCTCAGAACCTGCTCCTCACTCAGAACCTGCTCCTTACTCAGAACCTGCTCCTCACTCAGAACCTGCTCCTCACTCAGAACCTGGTCCACACTCAGAACCTGCTCCTCACTCAGAACCTGCTCCACACTCAGAACCTGCTCCTCACTCAGAACCTGCTCCTCACTCAGAACCTGCTCCACACTCAGAACCTGCTCAACACTCAGAACCTGCTCCTCACTCAGAACCTGCTCCACGTTCAGAACCTGCTCCTTGCTCAGAACCTGCTCCTTGCTCAGAACCTGCTCCTCACTCAGAACCTGCTCCATGTTCAGAGCCTGCTCCTCGCTCAGAACCTGCTCCTCACTCAGAACCTGCTCCTCACTCAGAACCTGGTCCTCAGAAACTGCTCCTCACTCAGAACCTGCTCCTCACTCAGAACCTGCACCTCAGAACCTGCTCCTCGCTCAGAACCTGCGCCACACTCAGAACCTGCTCCTCACTGAGATCCTGCTCCTCACTCAGAACCTGCTCTTCACTCAGAACCTGCTCCTCAGAACCTGCTCCTCGCTCAGAACCTGCTCCACACTCAGAACCTGCTCCTCACTCAGAACCTGCTCCACACTCAGAACCTGCTCCTCAGAATCTGCTCCACACTCAGCACCTGCTCCACACTCAGAACCTGCTCCTCAGAACCTGCTCCACACTCAGAACCTGCTCCTCAGAACCTGCTCTACACTCAGAACTTGCTCCACACTCAGAACTTGCTCCACACTCAGAACCTGCTCCTCACTCAGAACCTGCTCCTCACTCAGAACCTGCTCCACACTCAGAACCTGCTCCTCAGAACTTGCTCCTCAATCAGAACCTGCTCCTCATTCAGAACCTGCTCCTTGCTCAGAACCTGCTCCTCACTCAGAACCTGCTCCTCAGAACCTGCTCCTCACTCAAAACCTGCTCCACACTCAGAACCTGCTCCTCAGAACCTCCTCCACACTCAGAACCTGCTCCTCACTCAGAACCTGCTCCTCAGAACCTGCTCCTCACTCAGAACCTGCTCCACACTCAGAACCTGCTCCTCACTCAGAACCTGCTCCACACTCAGAACCTGCTCCACACTCAGAACCTGCTCCACGCTCAGAAATTGCTCCCCACTCAGAACCTGCTCCACACTCAGAACCTGCTCCTCACTCAGAACCTGCTCCACACTCAGAACCTGCTCCACACTCAGAACCTGCTCCACACTCAGAACCTGCTCCTCACTCAGAACCTGCTCCTCACTCAGAACCTGCTCCTCACTCAGAACCTGCTCCACACTCAGAACCTGCTCCTCAGAATCTGCTCCTCACTCAGAACCTGCTCCTCACTCAGAACCTGCTCCTCACTCAGAACCTGCTCCACACTCAGAACCTGCTCCTCAAACTGCTCCTCACTCAGAACCTGCTCCACGCTCAGAACCTGCTCCTCACTCAGAACCTGCTCCACACTCAGAACCTGCTCCTCAGAATCTGCTCCTCACTCAGAACCTGCTCCACACTCAGAACCTGATCCACACTCAGAACCTGCTCCTCAGAACCTGCTCCTCACTCAGAACCTGCTCCTCAGAACCTGCTCCACACTCAGAACCTGCTCCTCACTCAGAACCTGCTCCACGTTAAGAACCTGCTCCTCGCTCAGAACCTGCTCCTCACTCAGAACCTACTCCACGCTCAGAACCTGCTCCTCGCTCAGAACCTGCTCCTTACTCAGAACCTGCTCCTCACTCAGAACCTGCTCCTCACTCAGAACCTGGTCCACACTCAGAACCTGCTCCTCACTCAGAACCTGCTCCACACTCAGAACCAGATCCTCACTCAGAACCTGCTCCTCACTCAGAACCTGCTCCTCACTCAGAACCTGCTCCTCACTCAGAACATGCTCCTCACTCAGAACCTGCTACTCACTCAAAACCTGCTCCTCACTCAGAACCTGATCCTCACTCAGAACCTGCTCCTCACTCAGAACCTGCTCCTCAGAAACTGCTCCTCACTCAGAACCTTCTCCACACTAAGAACCTGCTCCACACTCTGAACCTGCTCCTCACTCAGAACCTGCTCCTCACTCAGAACCTGCTCCACACTCTCAACCTGCTCCTCACTCATAACCTACTCCTCAGAACCTGCTCCACACTCAGAACCTGCTCCTCACCCAGAACCTGCTCCACACTTAGAACCTGCTCCTCACTCACAACCTGCTCCTCACTCAGAACCTGCTCCACACTCAGAACCTGCTCCTCAGAACTTGCTCCTCAATCAGAACCTGCTCCTCATTTAGAACCTGCTCCTTGCTCAGAACCTGCTCCTCACTCAGAACCTGCTCCTCAGAACCTGCTCCACACTCAGAACCTGCTCCTCACTCAGAACCTGCTCCACGTTAAGAACCTGCTCCTCGCTCAGAACCTGCTCCTCACTCAGAACCTACTCCACGCTCAGAACCTGCTCCTCGCTCAGAACCTGCTCCACACTCAGAACCTGCTCCTCACTCAGAACCTGCTCCTCACTCAGAACCTGCTCCTCACTCAGAACCCTCTCCTCACTGAGAACCTGTTCCACACTCAGAACCTGCTCCTCACTCAGAACCTACTCCACACTCAGAACCTGCTCCTCACTCAGAACCTGCTCCTCACGCAGAACCTGCTCCTCACGCAGAACCTGCTCCACGCTCAGAACCTGCTCCTCACTCAGAACCTGCTCCTTACTCAGAACCTGCTCCTCACTCAGAACCTGCTCCTCACTCAGAACCTGGTCCACACTCAGAACCTGCTCCTCACTCAGAACCTGCTCCACACTCAGAACCTGCTCCTCACTCAGAACCTGCTCCTCACTCAGAACCTGCTCCACACTCAGAACCTGCTCAACACTCAGAACCTGCTCCTCACTCAGAACCTGCTCCACGTTCAGAACCTGCTCCTTGCTCAGAACCTGCTCCTTGCTCAGAACCTGCTCCTCACTCAGAACCTGCTCCATGTTCAGAGCCTGCTCCTCGCTCAGAACCTGCTCCTCACTCAGAACCTGCTCCTCACTCAGAACCTGGTCCTCAGAAACTGCTCCTCACTCAGAACCTGCTCCTCACTCAGAACCTGCACCTCAGAACCTGCTCCTCGCTCAGAACCTGCGCCACACTCAGAACCTGCTCCTCACTGAGATCCTGCTCCTCACTCAGAACCTGCTCTTCACTCAGAACCTGCTCCTCAGAACCTGCTCCTCGCTCAGAACCTGCTCCACACTCAGAACCTGCTCCTCACTCAGAACCTGCTCCACACTCAGAACCTGCTCCTCAGAATCTGCTCCACACTCAGCACCTGCTCCACACTCAGAACCTGCTCCTCAGAACCTGCTCCACACTCAGAACCTGCTCCTCAGAACCTGCTCTACACTCAGAACTTGCTCCACACTCAGAACTTGCTCCACACTCAGAACCTGCTCCTCACTCAGAACCTGCTCCTCACTCAGAACCTGCTCCACACTCAGAACCTGCTCCTCAGAACTTGCTCCTCAATCAGAACCTGCTCCTCATTCAGAACCTGCTCCTTGCTCAGAACCTGCTCCTCACTCAGAACCTGCTCCTCAGAACCTGCTCCTCACTCAAAACCTGCTCCACACTCAGAACCTGCTCCTCAGAACCTCCTCCACACTCAGAACCTGCTCCTCACTCAGAACCTGCTCCTCAGAACCTGCTCCTCACTCAGAACCTGCTCCACACTCAGAACCTGCTACTCACTCAGAACCTGCTCCACACTCAGAACCTGCTCCACACTCAGAACCTGCTCCACGCTCAGAAATTGCTCCCCACTCAGAACCTGCTCCACACTCAGAACCTGCTCCTCACTCAGAACCTGCTCCACACTCAGAACCTGCTCCACACTCAGAACCTGCTCCACACTCAGAACCTGCTCCTCACTCAGAACCTGCTCCTCACTCAGAACCTGCTCCTCACTCAGAACCTGCTCCACACTCAGAACCTGCTCCTCAGAATCTGCTCCTCACTCAGAACCTGCTCCTCACTCAGAACCTGCTCCTCACTCAGAACCTGCTCCACACTCAGAACCTGCTCCTCAAACTGCTCCTCACTCAGAACCTGCTCCACGCTCAGAACCTGCTCCTCACTCAGAACCTGCTCCACACTCAGAACCTGCTCCTCAGAATCTGCTCCTCACTCAGAACCTTCTCCACACTAAGAACCTGCTCCACACTCTGAACCTGCTCCTCACTCAGAACCTGCTCCTCACTCAGAACCTGCTCCACACTCTCAACCTGCTCCTCACTCATAACCTACTCCTCAGAACCTGCTCCACACTCAGAACCTGCTCCTCACCCAGAACCTGCTCCACACTTAGAACCTGCTCCTCACTCACAACCTGCTCCTCACTCAGAACCTGCTCCACACTCAGAACCTGCTCCTCAGAACTTGCTCCTCACTCAGAACCTGCTCCTCATTTAGAACCTGCTCCACACTCAGAACCTGCTCAACACTCAGAACCTGCTCCTCACTCAGAACCTGCTCCACGTTCAGAACCTGCTCCTTGCTCAGAACCTGCTCCTTGCTCAGAACCTGCTCCTCACTCAGAACCTGCTCCATGTTCAGAGCCTGCTCCTCGCTCAGAACCTGCTCCTCACTCAGAACCTGCTCCTCACTCAGAACCTGGTCCTCAGAAACTGCTCCTCACTCAGAACCTGCTCCTCACTCAGAACCTGCACCTCAGAACCTGCTCCTCGCTCAGAACCTGCGCCACACTCAGAACCTGCTCCTCACTGAGATCCTGCTCCTCACTCAGAACCTGCTCTTCACTCAGAACCTGCTCCTCAGAACCTGCTCCTCGCTCAGAACCTGCTCCACACTCAGAACCTGCTCCTCACTCAGAACCTGCTCCACACTCAGAACCTGCTCCTCAGAATCTGCTCCACACTCAGCACCTGCTCCACACTCAGAACCTGCTCCTCAGAACCTGCTCCACACTCAGAACCTGCTCCTCAGAACCTGCTCTACACTCAGAACTTGCTCCACACTCAGAACTTGCTCCACACTCAGAACCTGCTCCTCACTCAGAACCTGCTCCACACTCAGAACCTGCTCCACACTCAGAACCTGCTCCTCAGAACCTGCTCCACACTCAGAACCTGCTCCTCAGAACCTGCTCCATACTCAGAACTTGCTCCACACTCCGAACCTGCTCCTCGCTCAGAACCTGCTCCACACTCAGAACCTGCTCCTTAGAACCTGCTCCACACTCAGAACCTGCTCCTCACTCAGAACCTGCTCCTCACTCAGAACCTGGTCCACACTCAGAACCTGCTCCTCACTCAGAACCTGCTCCTCACTCAGAACCTGATCCTCACTCAGAACCTGCTCCTCACTCAGAACCTGCTCCTCAGAAACTGCTCCTCACTCAAAACCTGCTCCTCACTCAGAACCTGCTCCTCACTCAGAACCTGCTCCTCACTCAGAACCTGCTCCACACTCAGAACCTGCTCCTCACTCAGAACCTGCTCCACACTCAGAACCTGCTCCTCAGAACCTGCTCCTCACTCAGAACCTTCTCCACACTAAGAACCTGCTCCACACTCTGAACCTGCTCCTCACTCAGAACCTGCTCCTCACTCAGAACCTGCTCCACACTCTCAACCTGCTCCTCACTCATAACCTACTCCTCAGAACCTGCTCCACACTCAGAACCTGCTCCTCACCCAGAACCTGCTCCACACTTAGAACCTGCTCCTCACTCACAACCTGCTCCTCACTCAGAACCTGCTCCACACTCAGAACCTGCTCCTCAGAACTTGCTCCTCAATCAGAACCTGCTCCTCATTTAGAACCTGCTCCTTGCTCAGAACCTGCTCCTCACTCAGAACCTGCTCCTCAGAACCTGCTCCACTCTCAGAACCTGCTCCTCACTCAGAACCTGCTCCACATTAAGAACCTGCTCCTCGCTCAGAACTTGCTCCACACTCAGAACCTGCTCCTCACTCAGAACCTGCTCCTCACTCAGAACCTGCTCCTCACTCAGAACCCTCTCCTCACTCAGAACCTGTTCCACACTCAGAACCTGCTCCTCACTCAGAACCTGCTCCACACTCAGAACCTGCTCCTCACTCAGAACCTGCTCCTCACTCAGAACCTACTCCTAACGCAGAACCTGCTCCACGCTCAGAACCTGCTCCTCACTCAGAACCTGCTCCTTACTCAGAACCTGCTCCTCACTCAGAACCTGCTCCTCACTCAGAACCTGGTCCACACTCAGAACCTGCTCCTCACTCAGAACCTGCTCCTCACTCAGAACCTGATCCTTACTTAGAACCTTCTCCTCACTCAGAACCTGCTCCTCACTCAGAACCTGCTCCACACTCAGAACCTGCTCCTCACTCAGAACCTGCTCCACGTTCAGAACCTGCTCCTCGCTCAGAACCTGCTCCTTGCTCAGAACCTGCTCCTCACTCAGAACCTGCTCCATGTTCAGAGCCTGCTCCTTGCTCAGAACCTGCTCCTCACTCAGAACCTGCTCCTCACTCAGAACCTGGTCCTCAGAAACTGCTCCTCACTCAGAACCTGCTCCTCACTCAGAACCTGCACCTCAGAACCTGCTCCTCGCTCAGAACCTGCGCCACACTCAGAACCTGCTCCTCACTGAGATCCTGCTCCTCACTCAGAACCTGCTCTTCACTCAGAACCTGCTCCTCAGAACCTGCTCCTCGCTCAGAACCTGCTCCACACTCAGAACCTGCTCCTCACTAAGAACCTGCTCCACACTCAGAACCTGCTCCTCAGAACCTGCTCCTCACTCAGAACCTGCTCCACACTCAGAACCTGTGTGGTGTAAAAATGTAATGTCTTTGCCTGATGCCATAGAACTTAGGTCACATATGTTTAACATCTGGGTCACACTTATTATGACTCTGTCTGCAGACGTCCCTGGGTAAACAGACTGACAGCTGCGGATCCAAGGATGTCTCGCATGCGGTAGAACATTGAGTGTGTGTCTCTGCAATATGTTTAGACTGGTTTTGTGCATACGTGGCACCTGTTGTGCCTTAATAAGCTGAACTCAATGTTTGATCTGGGCAGATCAGGAGGGACAGAACGGCAGATGTCAGGGAGAGCTTTTTTGGCTGTGCACGGCTAAAATAAAGAACCACTTTTGAACAAGACAACTTGGTTATATTTTGCCTCATTTTCTCTGTCATTTGTTATAGAATAGTTTCCGCAACACCTGCTCCTCAGAACCTGCTCTACACTCAGAACTTGCTCCACACTCAGAACCTGCTCCACACTCAGAACCTGCTCCTCAGAACTTGCTCCTCAATCAGAACCTGCTCCTCATTCAGAACCTGCTCCTTGCTCAGAACCTGCTCCTCACTCAGAACCTGCTCCTCAGAACTTGCTCCTCAATCAGAACCTGCTCCTCATTCAGAACCTGCTCCTTGCTCAGAACCTGCTCCTCACTCAGAACCTGCTCCTCAGAACCTGCTCCTCACTCAGAACCTGCTCCTCACTCAGAACCTGCTCCTCAGAACCTGCTCCTCACTCAGAACCTGCTCCACACTCAGAACCTGCTCCTCACTCAGAACCTGCTCCACACTCAGAACCTGCTCCACACTCAGAACCTGCTCCACACTCAGAACCTGCTCCTCAGAACCTGCTCCTCACTCAGAACCTGCTCCACACTCAGAACCTGCTCCACACTCAGAACCTGCTCCTCACTCAGAACCTGCTCCTCACTCAGAACCTGCTCCTCACTCAGAACCTGCTCCACACTCAGAACCTGCTCCTCAGAATCTGCTCCTCACTCAGAACCTGCTCCTCACTCAGAACCTGCTCCTCACTCAGAACCTGCTCCTCACTCAGAACCTGCTCCTCAAACTGCTCCTCACTCAGAACCTGCTCCACGCTCAGAACCTGCTCCTCACTCAGAACCTGCTCCACACTCAGAACCTGCTCCTCAGAATCTGCTCCTCACTCAGAACCTGCTCCACACTCAGAACCTGATCCACACTCAGAACCTGCTCCACACTCAGAACCTGCTCCTCAGAACCTGCTCCTCACTAAGAACCTGCTCCACACTCAGAACCTGCTCCACACTCAGAACCTGCTCCACACTCAGAACCTGCTCCTCAGAACCTGCTCCACACTCAGAACCTGCTCCTCAGAACCTGCTCCATACTCAGAACTTGCTCCACACTCCGAACCTGCTCCTCGCTCAGAACCTGCTCCACACTCAGAACCTGCTCCTTAGAACCTGCTCCACACTCAGAACCTGCTCCTTAGAACCTGCTCCTCACTCAGAACCTGCTCCACACTCAGAACCTGCTCCTCACTCAGAACCTGCTCCTCACTCAGAACCTGGTCCACACTCAGAACCTGCTCCTCACTCAGAACCTGCTCCTCACTCAGAACCTGATCCTCACTCAGAACCTGCTCCTCACTCAGAACCTGCTCCTCACTCAGAACCTGCTCCACACTCAGAACCTGGTCCACACTCAGAACCTGCTCCTCAGAACCTGCTCCTCACTCAGAACCTGCTCCACACTCAGAACCTGCTCCACACTCAGAACCTGCTCCACACTCAGAACCTGCTCCTCACTCAGAACCTGCTCCTCACTCAGAACCTGCTCCACACTCAGAACCTGCTCCTCAGAATCTGCTCCTCACTCAGAACCTGCTCCTCACTCAGAACCTGCTCCTCACTCAGAACCTGCTCCTCACTCAGAACCTGCTCCACATTCAGAACCTGCTCCTCAAACTGCTCCTCACTCAGAACCTGCTCCACGCTCAGAACCTGCTCCTCACTCAGAACCTGCTCCACACTCAGAACCTGCTCCTCAGAACCTGCTCCACACTCAGAACCTGCTCCTCAGAACCTGCTCCATACTCAGAACTTGCTCCACACTCCGAACCTGCTCCTCGCTCAGAACCTGCTCCACACTCAGAACCTGCTCCTTAGAACCTGCTCCACACTCAGAACCTGCTCCTTAGAACCTGCTCCTCACTCGGAACCTGCTCCACACTCAGAACCTGCTCCTCACTCAGAACCTGCTCCTCACTCAGAACCTGGTCCACACTCAAAACCTGCTCCTCACTCAGAACCTGCTCCTCACTCAGAACCTGATCCTCACTCAGAACCTGCTCCTCACTCAGAACCTGCTCCTCAGAAACTGCTCCTCACTCAGAACCTGCTCCACACTCAGAACCTGCTCCTCACTCAGAACCTGCTCCTCACTCAGAACCTGCTCCTCACTCAGAACCTGCTCCACACTCAGAACCTGCTCCTCACTCAGAACCTGCTCCACACTCGCCACCTGCTCCTCAGAACCTGCTCCTCACTCAGAACCTTCTCCACACTAAGAACCTGCTCCACACTCTGAACCTGCTCCTCACTCAGAACCTGCTCCTCACTCAGAACCTGCTCCACACTCTCAACCTGCTCCTCACTCATAACCTACTCCTCAGAACCTGCTCCACACTCAGAACCTGCTCCTCACCCAGAACCTTGCTCCACACTTAGAACCTGCTCCTCACTCACAACCTGCTCCTCACTCAGAACCTGCTCCACACTCAGAACCTGCTCCTCAGAACTTGCTCCTCAATCAGAACCTGCTCCTCATTTAGAACCTGCTCCTTGCTCAGAACCTGCTCCTCACTCAGAACCTGCTCCTCAGAACCTGCTCCACACTCAGAACCTGCTCCTCACTCAGAACCTGCTCCACGTTAAGAACCTGCTCCTCGCTCAGAACCTGCTCCTCACTCAGAACCTGCTCCACGCTCAGAACCTGCTCCTCGCTCAGAACCTGCTCCACACTCAGAACCTGCTCCTCACTCAGAACCTGCTCCTCACTCAGAACCTGCTCCTCACTCAGAACCCTCTCCTCACTCAGAACCTGTTCCACACTCAGAACCTGCTCCTCACTCAGAACCTGCTCCACACTCAGAACCTGCTCCTCACTCAGAATCTGCTCCTCACTCAGAACCTGCTCCTCACGCAGAACCTGCTCCACGCTCAGAACCTGCTCCTCACTCAGAACCTGCTCCTTACTCAGAACCTGCTCCTCACTCAGAACCTGCTCCTCACTCAGAACCTGGTCCACACTCAGAACCTGCTCCTCACTCAGAACCTGCTCCACACTCAGAACCTGATCCTCACTCAGAACCTGCTCCTCACTCAGAACCTGCTCCTCACTCAGAACCTGCTCCACACTCAGAACCTGCTCCTCACTCAGAACCTGCTCCACGTTCAGAACCTGCTCCTCGCTCAGAACCTGCTCCTTGCTCAGAACCTGCTCCTCACTCAGAACCTGCTCCATGTTCAGAGCCTGCTCCTCGCTCAGAACCTGCTCCTCACTCAGAACCTGCTCCTCACTCAGAACCTGGTCCTCAAAAACTGCTCCTCACTCAGAACCTGCTCCTCACTCAGAACCTGCACCTCAGAACCTGCTCCTCACTCAGAACCTGCTCCACGTTCAGAACCTGCTCCTCGCTCAGAACCTGCTCCTTGCTCAGAACCTGCTCCTCACTCAGAACCTGCTCCATGTTCAGAGCCTGCTCCTCGCTCAGAACCTGCTCCTCACTCAGAACCTGCTCCTCACTCAGAACCTGGTCCTCAGAAACTGCTCCTCACTCAGAACCTGCTCCTCACTCAGAACCTGCACCTCAGAACCTGCTCCTCGCTCAGAACCTGCGCCACACTCAGAACCTGCTCCTCACTGAGATCCTGCTCCTCACTCAGAACCTGCTCTTCACTCAGAACCTGCTCCTCAAAACCTGCTCCTCGCTCAGAACCTGCTCCACACTCAGAACCTGCTCCTCACTAAGAACCTGCTCCACACTCAGAACCTGCTCCTCAGAACCTGCTCCTCACTCAGAACCTGCTCCACACTCAGAACCTGCTCCTCAGAACCTGCTCCACACTCAGAACCTGCTCCTCAGAACCTGCTCTACACTCAGAACTTGCTCCACACTCAGAACTTGCTCCACACTCAGAACCTGCTCCTCACTCAGAACCTGCTCCTCACTCAGAACCTGCTCCACACTCAGAACCTGCTCCTCAGAACTTGCTCCTCAATCAGAACCTGCTCCTCATTCAGAACCTGCTCCTTGCTCAGAACCTGCTCCTCACTCAGAACCTGCTCCTCAGAACCTGCTCCTCACTCAAAACCTGCTCCACACTCAGAACCTGCTCCTCAGAACCTCCTCCACACTCAGAACCTGCTCCTCACTCAGAACCTGCTCCTCAGAACCTGCTCCTCACTCAGAACCTGCTCCACACTCAGAACCTGCTCCTCACTCAGAACCTGCTCCACACTCAGAACCTGCTCCACACTCAGAACCTGCTCCACGCTCAGAACTTGCTCCCCACTCAGAACCTGCTGCACACTCAGAACCTGCTCCTCAGAACCTGCTCCTCACTCAGAACCTGCTCCACACTCAGAACCTGCTCCACACTCAGAACCTGCTCCTCACTCAGAACCTGCTCCTCACTCAGAACCTGCTCCTCATTCAGAACCTGCTCCTCAGAATCTGCTCCTCACTCAGAACCTGCTCCTCACTCAGAACCTGCTCCTCACTCAGAACCTGATCCTCACTCAGAACCTGCTCCACATTCAGAACCTGCTCCTCAAACTGCTCCTCACTCAGAACCTGCTCCACGCTCAGAACCTGCTCCTCACTCAGAACCAGCTCCACACTCAGAACCTGCTCCTCAGAATCTGCTCCTCACTCAGAACCTGCTCCACACTCAGAACCTGATCCACACTCAGAACCTGCTCCTCAGAACCTGCTCCACACTCAGAACCTGCTCCTCAGAACCTGCTCCATACTTAGAACTTGCTCCACACTCCGAACCTGCTCCTCGCTCAGAACCTGCTCCACACTCAGAACCTGCTCCTTAGAACCTGCTCCACACTCAGAACCTGCTCCTCACTCAGAACCTGCTCCTCACTCAGAACCTGGTCCACACTCAGAACCTGCTCCTCACTCAGAACCTGCTCCTCACTCAGAACCTGATCCTCACTCAGAACCTGCTCCTCACTCAGAACCTGCTCCTCAGAAACTGCTCCTCACTCAGAACCTGCTCCACAATCAGAACCTGCTCCTCAGAACCTGCTCCTCACTCAGAACCTTCTCCACACTAAGAACCTGCTCCACACTCTGAACCTGCTCCTCACTCAGAACCTGCTCCTCAGAACCTGCTCCACACTCAGAACCTGCTCCTCAGAACCTGCTCCACACTCAGAACCTGCTCCTCAGAACCTGCTCTACACTCAGAACTTGCTCCACGCTCAGAACCTGCTCCTCACTCAGAACCTGCTCCACACTCAGAACCTGCTCCTCAGAATCTGCTCCTCACTCAGAACCTGCTCCACACTCAGAAGCTGATCCACACTCAGAACCTGCTCCTCAGAACCTGCTCCACACTCAGAACCTGCTCCGGAGAACCTGCTCCATACTCAGAACTTGCTCCACACTCTGAACCTGCTCCTCGCTCAGAACCTGCTCCACACTCAGAACCTGCTCCTTAGAACCTGCTCCACACTCAGAACCTGCTCCTCACTAAGAACCTGCTCCTCACTCAGAACCTACTCCTCACTCAGAACCTGCTACTCACTCAAAACCTGCTCCTCACTCAGAACCTGATCCTCACTCAGAACCTGCTCCACACTCTCAACCTGCTCCTCACTCATAACCTACTCCTCAGAACCTGCTCCACACTCAAAACCTGCTTCTCACCCAGAACCTGCTCCACACTTAGAACCTGCTCCTCACTCACAACCTGCTCCTCACTCAGAACCTGCTCCACACTCAGAACCTGCTCCTCAGAACTTGCTCCTCAATCAGAACCTGCTCCTCATTTAGAACCTGCTCCTTGCTCAGAACCTGCTCCTCACTCAGAACCTGCTCCTCAGAACCTGCTCCACACTCAGAACCTGCTCCTCACTCAGAACCTGCTCCACGTTAAGAACCTGCTCCTCGCTCAGAACCTGCTCCTCACTCAGAACCTACTCCACGCTCAGAACCTGCTCCTCGCTCAGAACCTGCTCCACACTCAGAACCTGCTCCTCACTCAGAACCTGCTCCTCACTCAGAACCCTCTCCTCACTGAGAACCTGTTCCACACTCAGAACCTGCTCCTCACTCAGAACCTACTCCACACTCAGAACCTGCTCCTCACTCAGAACCTGCTCCTCACGCAGAACCTGCTCCTCACGCAGAACCTGCTCCTCACGCAGAACCTGCTCCACGCTCAGAACCTGCTCCTCACTCAGAACCTGCTCCTTACTCAGAACCTGCTCCTCACTCAGAACCTGCTCCTCACTCAGAACCTGGTCCACACTCAGAACCTGCTCCTCACTCAGAACCTGCTCCACACTCAGAACCTGATCCTCACTCAGAACCTGCTCCTCACTCAGAACCCGCTCCTCACTCAGAACCTGCTCCACACTCAGAACCTGCTCCACACTCAGAACCTGCTCCTCACTCAGAACCTGCTCCACGTTCAGAACCTGCTCCTTGCTCAGAACCTGCTCCTTGCTCAGAACCTGCTCCTCACTCAGAACCTGCTCCATGTTCAGAGCCTGCTCCTCGCTCAGAACCTGCTCCTCACTCAGAACCTGCTCCTCACTCAGAACCTGGTCCTCAGAAACTGCTCCTCACTCAGAACCTGCTCCTCACTCAGAACCTGCACCTCAGAACCTGCTCCTCGCTCAGAACCTGCGCCACACTCAGAACCTGCTCCTCACTGAGATCCTGCTCCTCACTCAGAACCTGCTCTTCACTCAGAACCTGCTCCTCAGAACCTGCTCCTCGCTCAGAACCTGCTCCACACTCAGAACCAGCTCCTAACTAAGAACCTGCTCCACACTCAGAACCTGCTCCTCAGAACCTGCTCCTCACTCAGAACCTGCTCCACACTCAGAACCTGCTCCTCACTCAGAACCTGCTCCACACTCAGAACCTGCTCCTCAGAATCTGCTCCTCACTCAGAACCTGCTCCACACTCAGAAGCTGATCCACACTCAGAACCTGCTCCTCAGAACCTGCTCCACACTCAGAACCTGCTCCGGAGAACCTGCTCCATACTCAGAACTTGCTCCACACTCCGAACCTGCTCCTCGCTCAGAACCTGCTCCACACTCAGAACCTGCTCCTTAGAACCTGCTCCACACTCAGAACCTGCTCCTCACTCAGAACCTGCTCCTCACTCAGAACCTGCTCCTCACTCAGAACCTGCTACTCACTCAAAACCTGCTCCTCACTCAGAACCTGATCCTCACTCAGAACCTGCTCCTCACTCAGAACCTGCTCCTCAGAAACTGCTCCTCACTCAGAACCTTCTCCACACTAAGAACCTGCTCCACACTCTGAACCTGCTCCTCACTCAGAACCTGCTCCTCACTCAGAACCTGCTCCACACTCTCAACCTGCTCCTCACTCATAACCTACTCCTCAGAACCTGCTCCACACTCAGAACCTGCTCCTCACCCAGAACCTGCTCCACACTTAGAACCTGCTCCTCACTCACAACCTGCTCCTCACTCAGAACCTGCTCCACACTCAGAACCTGCTCCTCAGAACTTGCTCCTCAATCAGAACCTGCTCCTCATTTAGAACCTGCTCCTTGCTCAGAACCTGCTCCTCACTCAGAACCTGCTCCTCAGAACCTGCTCCACACTCAGAACCTGCTCCTCACTCAGAACCTGCTCCACGTTAAGAACCTGCTCCTCGCTCAGAACCTGCTCCTCACTCAGAACCTACTCCACGCTCAGAACCTGCTCCTCGCTCAGAACCTGCTCCTTACTCAGAACCTGCTCCTCACTCAGAACCTGCTCCTCACTCAGAACCTGGTCCACACTCAGAACCTGCTCCTCACTCAGAACCTGCTCCACACTCAGAACCAAATCCTCACTCAGAACCTGCTCCTCACTCAGAACCTGCTCCTCACTCAGAACCTGCTCCTCACTCAGAACATGCTCCTCACTCAGAACCTGCTACTCACTCAAAACCTGCTCCTCACTCAGAACCTGATCCTCACTCAGAACCTGCTCCTCACTCAGAACCTGCTCCTCAGAAACTGCTCCTCACTCAGAACCTTCTCCACACTAAGAACCTGCTCCACACTCTGAACCTGCTCCTCACTCAGAACCTGCTCCTCACTCAGAACCTGCTCCACACTCTCAACCTGCTCCTCACTCATAACCTACTCCTCAGAACCTGCTCCACACTCAGAACCTGCTCCTCACCCAGAACCTGCTCCACACTTAGAACCTGCTCCTCACTCACAACCTGCTCCTCACTCAGAACCTGCTCCACACTCAGAACCTGCTCCTCAGAACTTGCTCCTCAATCAGAACCTGCTCCTCATTTAGAACCTGCTCCTTGCTCAGAACCTGCTCCTCACTCAGAACCTGCTCCTCAGAACCTGCTCCACACTCAGAACCTGCTCCTCACTCAGAACCTGCTCCACGTTAAGAACCTGCTCCTCGCTCAGAACCTGCTCCTCACTCAGAACCTACTCCACGCTCAGAACCTGCTCCTCGCTCAGAACCTGCTCCACACTCAGAACCTGCTCCTCACTCAGAACCTGCTCCTCACTCAGAACCTGCTCCTCACTCAGAACCCTCTCCTCACTGAGAACCTGTTCCACACTCAGAACCTGCTCCTCACTCAGAACCTACTCCACACTCAGAACCTGCTCCTCACTCAGAACCTGCTCCTCACGCAGAACCTGCTCCTCACTCAGAACCTGCTCCTTACTCAGAACCTGCTCCTCACTCAGAACCTGCTCCTCACTCAGAACCTGGTCCACACTCAGAACCTGCTCCTCACTCAGAACCTGCTCCACACTCAGAACCTGCTCCTCACTCAGAACCTGCTCCTCACTCAGAACCTGCTCCACACTCAGAACCTGCTCCACACTCAGAACCTGCTCCTCACTCAGAACCTGCTCCACGTTCAGAACCTGCTCCTTGCTCAGAACCTGCTCCTTGCTCAGAACCTGCTCCTCACTCAGAACCTGCTCCATGTTCAGAGCCTGCTCCTCGCTCAGAACCTGCTCCTCACTCAGAACCTGCTCCTCACTCAGAACCTGGTCCTCAGAAACTGCTCCTCACTCAGAACCTGCTCCTCACTCAGAACCTGCACCTCAGAACCTGCTCCTCGCTCAGAACCTGCGCCACACTCAGAACCTGCTCCTCACTGAGATCCTGCTCCTCACTCAGAACCTGCTCTTCACTCAGAACCTGCTCCTCAGAACCTGCTCCTCGCTCAGAACCTGCTCCACACTCAGAACCTGCTCCTCACTCAGAACCTGCTCCACACTCAGAACCTGCTCCTCAGAATCTGCTCCACACTCAGCACCTGCTCCACACTCAGAACCTGCTCCTCAGAACCTGCTCCACACTCAGAACCTGCTCCTCAGAACCTGCTCTACACTCAGAACTTGCTCCACACTCAGAACTTGCTCCACACTCAGAACCTGCTCCTCACTCAGAACCTGCTCCTCACTCAGAACCTGCTCCACACTCAGAACCTGCTCCTCAGAACTTGCTCCTCAATCAGAACCTGCTCCTCATTCAGAACCTGCTCCTTGCTCAGAACCTGCTCCTCACTCAGAACCTGCTCCTCAGATCCTGCTCCTCACTCAAAACCTGCTCCACACTCAGAACCTGCTCCTCAGAACCTCCTCCACACTCAGAACCTGCTCCTCACTCAGAACCTGCTCCTCAGAACCTGCTCCTCACTCAGAACCTGCTCCACACTCAGAACCTGCTCCTCACTCAGAACCTGCTCCACACTCAGAACCTGCTCCACACTCAGAACCTGCTCCACGCTCAGAAATTGCTCCCCACTCAGAACCTGCTCCACACTCAGAACCTGCTCCTCACTAAGAACCTGCTCCACACTCAGAACCTGCTCCACACTCAGAACCTGCTCCACACTCAGAACCTGCTCCTCACTCAGAACCTGCTCCTCACTCAGAACCTGCTCCTCACTCAGAACCTGCTCCACACTCAGAACCTGCTCCTCAGAATCTGCTCCTCACTCAGAACCTGCTCCTCACTCAGAACCTGCTCCTCACTCAGAACCTGCTCCACACTCAGAACCTGCTCCTCAAACTGCTCCTCACTCAGAACCTGCTCCACGCTCAGAACCTGCTCCTCACTCAGAACCTGCTCCACACTCAGAACCTGCTCCTCAGAATCTGCTCCTCACTCAGAACCTGCTCCACACTCAGAACCTGATCCACACTCAGAACCTGCTCCTCAGAACCTGCTCCACACTCAGAACCTGCTCCTCAGAACCTGCTCCATACTCAGAACTTGCTCCACACTCCGAACCTGCTCCTCGCTCAGAACCTGCTCCACACTCAGAACCTGCTCCTTAGAACCTGCTCCACACTCAGAACCTGCTCCTCACTCAGAACCTGCTCCTCACTCAGAACCTGCTCCTCACTCAGAACCTGCTCCTCACTCAGAACCTGATCCTCACTCAGAACCTGCTCCTCACTCAGAACCTGCTCCTCAGAAACTGCTCCTCACTCAAAACCTGCTCCTCACTCAGAACCTGCTCCTCACTCAGAACCTGCTCCTCACTCAGAACCTGCTCCACACTCAGAACCTGCTCCTCACTCAGAACCTGCTCCACACTCAGAACCTGCTCCTCAGAACCTGCTCCTCACTCAGAACCTTCTCCACACTAAGAACCTGCTCCACACTCTGAACCTGCTCCTCACTCAGAACCTGCTCCTCACTCAGAACCTGCTCCACACTCTCAACCTGCTCCTCACTCATAACCTACTCCTCAGAACCTGCTCCACACTCAGAACCTGCTCCTCACCCAGAACCTGCTCCACACTTAGAACCTGCTCCTCACTCACAACCTGCTCCTCACTCAGAACCTGCTCCACACTCAGAACCTGCTCCTCAGAACTTGCTCCTCAATCAGAACCTGCTCCTCATTTAGAACCTGCTCCTTGCTCAGAACCTGCTCCTCACTCAGAACCTGCTCCTCAGAACCTGCTCCACTCTCAGAACCTGCTCCTCACTCAGAACCTGCTCCACATTAAGAACCTGCTCCTCGCTCAGAACTTGCTCCACACTCAGAACCTGCTCCTCACTCAGAACCTGCTCCTCACTCAGAACCTGCTCCTCACTCAGAACCCTCTCCTCACTCAGAACCTGTTCCACACTCAGAACCTGCTCCTCACTCAGAACCTGCTCCACACTCAGAACCTGCTCCTCACTCAGAACCTGCTCCTCACTCAGAACCTACTCCTAACGCAGAACCTGCTCCACGCTCAGAACCTGCTCCTCACTCAGAACCTGCTCCTTACTCAGAACCTGCTCCTCACTCAGAACCTGCTCCTCACTCAGAACCTGGTCCACACTCAGAACCTGCTCCTCACTCAGAACCTGCTCCTCACTCAGAACCTGATCCTTACTTAGAACCTTCTCCTCACTCAGAACCTGCTCCTCACTCAGAACCTGCTCCACACTCAGAACCTGCTCCTCACTCAGAACCTGCTCCACGTTCAGAACCTGCTCCTCGCTCAGAACCTTCTCCTTGCTCAGAACCTGCTCCTCACTCAGAACCTGCTCCATGTTCAGAGCCTGCTCCTTGCTCAGAACCTGCTCCTCACTCAGAACCTGCTCCTCACTCAGAACCTGGTCCTCAGAAACTGCTCCTCACTCAGAACCTGCTCCTCACTCAGAACCTGCACCTCAGAACCTGCTCCTCGCTCAGAACCTGCGCCACACTCAGAACCTGCTCCTCACTGAGATCCTGCTCCTCACTCAGAACCTGCTCTTCACTCAGAACCTGCTCCTCAGAACCTGCTCCTCGCTCAGAACCTGCTCCACACTCAGAACCTGCTCCTCACTAAGAACCTGCTCCACACTCAGAACCTGCTCCTCAGAACCTGCTCCTCACTCAGAACCTGCTCCACACTCAGAACCTGTGTGGTGTAAAAATGTAATGTCTTTGCCTGATGCCATAGAACTTAGGTCACATATGTTTAACATCTGGGTCACACTTATTATGACTCTGTCTGCAGACGTCCCTGGGTAAACAGACTGACAGCTGCGGATCCAAGGATGTCTCGCATGCGGTAGAACATTGAGTGTGTGTCTCTGCAATATGTTTAGACTGGTTTTGTGCATACGTGGCACCTGTTGTGCCTTAATAAGCTGAACTCAATGTTTGATCTGGGCAGATCAGGAGGGACAGAACGGCAGATGTCAGGGAGAGCTTTTTTGGCTGTGCACGGCTAAAATAAAGAACCACTTTTGAACAAGACAACTTGGTTATATTTTGCCTCATTTTCTCTGTCATTTGTTATAGAATAGTTTCCGCAACACCTGCTCCTCAGAACCTGCTCTACACTCAGAACTTGCTCCACACTCAGAACCTGCTCCACACTCAGAACCTGCTCCTCAGAACTTGCTCCTCAATCAGAACCTGCTCCTCATTCAGAACCTGCTCCTTGCTCAGAACCTGCTCCTCACTCAGAACCTGCTCCTCAGAACTTGCTCCTCAATCAGAACCTGCTCCTCATTCAGAACCTGCTCCTTGCTCAGAACCTGCTCATCACTCAGAACCTGCTCCTCAGAACCTGCTCCTCACTCAGAACCTGCTCCTCACTCAGAACCTGCTCCTCAGAACCTGCTCCTCACTCAGAACCTGCTCCACACTCAGAACCTGCTCCTCACTCAGAACCTGCTCCACACTCAGAACCTGCTCCACACTCAGAACCTGCTCCACACTCAGAACCTGCTCCTCAGAACCTGCTCCTCACTCAGAACCTGCTCCACACTCAGAACCTGCTCCACACTCAGAACCTGCTCCTCACTCAGAACCTGCTCCTCACTCAGAACCTGCTCCTCACTCAGAACCTGCTCCACACTCAGAACCTGCTCCTCAGAATCTGCTCCTCACTCAGAACCTGCTCCTCACTCAGAACCTGCTCCTCACTCAGAACCTGCTCCTCACTCAGAACCTGCTCCTCAAACTGCTCCTCACTCAGAACCTGCTCCACGCTCAGAACCTGCTCCTCACTCAGAACCTGCTCCACACTCAGAACCTGCTCCTCAGAATCTGCTCCTCACTCAGAACCTGCTCCACACTCAGAACCTGATCCACACTCAGAACCTGCTCCACACTCAGAACCTGCTCCTCAGAACCTGCTCCTCACTCAGAACCTGCTCCACACTCAGAACCTGCTCCACACTCAGAACCTGCTCCACACTCAGAACCTGCTCCTCAGAACCTGCTCCACACTCAGAACCTGCTCCTCAGAACCTGCTCCATACTCAGAACTTGCTCCACACTCCGAACCTGCTCCTCGCTCAGAACCTGCTCCACACTCAGAACCTGCTCCTTAGAACCTGCTCCACACTCAGAACCTGCTCCTTAGAACCTGCTCCTCACTCAGAACCTGCTCCACACTCAGAACCTGCTCCTCACTCAGAACCTGCTCCTCACTCAGAACCTGGTCCACACTCAGAACCTGCTCCTCACTCAGAACCTGCTCCTCACTCAGAACCTGATCCTCACTCAGAACCTGCTCCTCACTCAGAACCTGCTCCTCACTCAGAACCTGCTCCACACTCAGAACCTGCTCCACACTCAGAACCTGCTCCTCAGAACCTGCTCCTCACTCAGAACCTGATCCTCACTCAGAACCTGCTCCTCACTCAGAACCTGCTCCTCACTCAGAACCTGCTCCACACTCAGAACCTGCTCCACACTCAGAACCTGCTCCTCAGAACCTGCTCCTCACTCGGAACCTGCTCCACACTCAGAACCTGCTCCACACTCAGAACCTGCTCCTCACTCAGAACCTGCTCCTCACTCAGAACCTGCTCCTCACTCAGAACCTGCTCCACACTCAGAACCTGCTCCTCAGAATCTGCTCCTCACTCAGAACCTGCTCCTCACTCAGAACCTGCTCCTCACTCAGAACCTGCTCCTCACTCAGAACCTGCTCCACATTCAGAACCTGCTCCTCAAACTGCTCCTCACTCAGAACCTGCTCCACGCTCAGAACCTGCTCCTCACTCAGAACCTGCTCCACACTCAGAACCTGCTCCTCAGAACCTGCTCCACACTCAGAACCTGCTCCTCAGAACCTGCTCCATACTCAGAACTTGCTCCACACTCCGAACCTGCTCCTCGCTCAGAACCTGCTCCACACTCAGAACCTGCTCCTTAGAACCTGCTCCACACTCAGAACCTGCTCCTTAGAACCTGCTCCTCACTCGGAACCTGCTCCACACTCAGAACCTGCTCCTCACTCAGAACCTGCTCCTCACTCAGAACCTGGTCCACACTCAAAACCTGCTCCTCACTCAGAACCTGCTCCTCACTCAGAACCTGATCCTCACTCAGAACCTGCTCCTCACTCAGAACCTGCTCCTCAGAAACTGCTCCTCACTCAGAACCTGCTCCACACTCAGAACCTGCTCCTCACTCAGAACCTGCTCCTCACTCAGAACCTGCTCCTCACTCAGAACCTGCTCCACACTCAGAACCTGCTCCTCACTCAGAACCTGCTCCACACTCGCCACCTGCTCCTCAGAACCTGCTCCTCACTCAGAACCTTCTCCACACTAAGAACCTGCTCCACACTCTGAACCTGCTCCTCACTCAGAACCTGCTCCTCACTCAGAACCTGCTCCACACTCTCAACCTGCTCCTCACTCATAACCTACTCCTCAGAACCTGCTCCACACTCAGAACCTGCTCCTCACCCAGAACCTTGCTCCACACTTAGAACCTGCTCCTCACTCACAACCTGCTCCTCACTCAGAACCTGCTCCACACTCAGAACCTGCTCCTCAGAACTTGCTCCTCAATCAGAACCTGCTCCTCATTTAGAACCTGCTCCTTGCTCAGAACCTGCTCCTCACTCAGAACCTGCTCCTCAGAACCTGCTCCACACTCAGAACCTGCTCCTCACTCAGAACCTGCTCCACGTTAAGAACCTGCTCCTCGCTCAGAACCTGCTCCTCACTCAGAACCTGCTCCACGCTCAGAACCTGCTCCTCGCTCAGAACCTGCTCCACACTCAGAACCTGCTCCTCACTCAGAACCTGCTCCTCACTCAGAACCTGCTCCTCACTCAGAACCCTCTCCTCACTCAGAACCTGTTCCACACTCAGAACCTGCTCCTCACTCAGAACCTGCTCCACACTCAGAACCTGCTCCTCACTCAGAACCTGCTCCTCACTCAGAACCTGCTCCTCACGCAGAACCTGCTCCACGCTCAGAACCTGCTCCTCACTCAGAACCTGCTCCTTACTCAGAACCTGCTCCTCACTCAGAACCTGCTCCTCACTCAGAACCTGGTCCACACTCAGAACCTGCTCCTCACTCAGAACCTGCTCCACACTCAGAACCTGATCCTCACTCAGAACCTGCTCCTCACTCAGAACCTGCTCCTCACTCAGAACCTGCTCCACACTCAGAACCTGCTCCTCACTCAGAACCTGCTCCACGTTCAGAACCTGCTCCTCGCTCAGAACCTGCTCCTTGCTCAGAACCTGCTCCTCACTCAGAACCTGCTCCATGTTCAGAGCCTGCTCCTCGCTCAGAACCTGCTCCTCACTCAGAACCTGCTCCTCACTCAGAACCTGGTCCTCAAAAACTGCTCCTCACTCAGAACCTGCTCCTCACTCAGAACCTGCACCTCAGAACCTGCTCCTCACTCAGAACCTGCTCCACGTTCAGAACCTGCTCCTCGCTCAGAACCTGCTCCTTGCTCAGAACCTGCTCCTCACTCTGAACCTGCTCCATGTTCAGAGCCTACTCCTCGCTCAGAACCTGCTCCTCACTCAGAACCTGCTCCTCACTCAGAACCTGGTCCTCAGAAACTGCTCCTCACTCAGAACCTGCTCCTCACTCAGAACCTGCACCTCAGAACCTGCTCCTCGCTCAGAACCTGCGCCACACTCAGAACCTGCTCCTCACTGAGATCCTGCTCCTCACTCAGAACCTGCTCTTCACTCAGAACCTGCTCCTCAGAACCTGCTCCTCGCTCAGAACCTGCTCCACACTCAGAACCTGCTCCTCACTAAGAACCTGCTCCACACTCAGAACCTGCTCCTCAGAACCTGCTCCACACTCAGAACCTGCTCCTCAGAACCTGCTCTACACTCAGAACTTGCTCCACACTCAGAACTTGCTCCACACTCAGAACCTGCTCCTCACTCAGAACCTGCTCCTCACTCAGAACCTGCTCCACACTCAGAACCTGCTCCTCAGAACTTGCTCCTCAATCAGAACCTGCTCCTCATTCAGAACCTGCTCCTTGCTCAGAACCTGCTCCTCACTCAGAACCTGCTCCTCAGAACCTGCTCCTCACTCAAAACCTGCTCCACACTCAGAACCTGCTCCTCAGAACCTCCTCCACACTCAGAACCTGCTCCTCACTCAGAACCTGCTCCTCAGAACCTGCTCCTCACTCAGAACCTGCTCCACACTCAGAACCTGCTCCTCACTCAGAACCTGCTCCACACTCAGAACCTGCTCCACACTCAGAACCTGCTCCACGCTCAGAACTTGCTCCCCACTCAGAACCTGCTGCACACTCAGAACCTGCTCCTCAGAACCTGCTCCTCACTCAGAACCTGCTCCAAACTCAGAACCTGCTCCACACTCAGAACCTGCTCCTCACTCAGAACCTGCTCCTCACTCAGAACCTGCTCCTCATTCAGAACCTGCTCCTCAGAATCTGCTCCTCACTCAGAACCTGCTCCTCACTCAGAACCTGCTCCTCACTCAGAACCTGCTCCTCACTCAGAACCTGCTCCACATTCAGAACCTGCTCCTCAAACTGCTCCTCACTCAGAACCTGCTCCACGCTCAGAACCTGCTCCTCACTCAGAACCAGCTCCACACTCAGAACCTGCTCCTCAGAATCTGCTCCTCACTCAGAACCTGCTCCACACTCAGAACCTGATCCACACTCAGAACCTGCTCCTCAGAACCTGCTCCACACTCAGAACCTGCTCCTCAGAACCTGCTCCATACTTAGAACTTGCTCCACACTCCGAACCTGCTCCTCGCTCAGAACCTGCTCCACACTCAGAACCTGCTCCTTAGAACCTGCTCCACACTCAGAACCTGCTCCTCACTCAGAACCTGCTCCTCACTCAGAACCTGGTCCACACTCAGAACCTGCTCCTCACTCAGAACCTGCTCCTCACTCAGAACCTGATCCTCACTCAGAACCTGCTCCTCACTCAGAACCTGCTCCTCAGAAACTGCTCCTCACTCAGAACCTGCTCCACACTCAGAACCTGCTCCTCACTCAGAACCTGCTCCTCACTCAGAACCTGCTCCACACTCAGAACCTGCTCCTCACTCAGAACCTGCTCCACACTCGCCACCTGCTCCTCAGAACCTGCTCCTCACTCAGAACCTTCTCCACACTAAGAACCTGCTCCACACTCTGAACCTGCTCCTCACTCAGAACCTGCTCCACACTCTCAACCTGCTCCTCACTCATAACCTACTCCTCAGAACCTGCTCCACACTCAGAACCTGCTCCTCACCCAGAACCTTGCTCCACACTTAGAACCTGCTCCTCACTCACAACCTGCTCCTCACTCAGAACCTGCTCCACACTCAGAACCTGCTCCTCAGAACTTGCTCCTCAATCAGAACCTGCTCCTCATTTAGAACCTGCTCCTTGCTCAGAACCTGCTCCTCGCTCAGAACCTGCTCCTCAGAACCTGCTCCACACTCAGAACCTGCTCCTCACTCAGAACCTGCTCCACGTTAAGAACCTGCTCCTCGCTCAGAACCTGCTCCTCACTCAGAACCTGCTCCACGCTCAGAACCTGCTCCTCGCTCAGAACCTGCTTCACACTCAGAACCTGCTCCTCACTCAGAACCTGCTCCTCACTCAGAACCTGCTCCTCACTCAGAACCCTCTCCTCACTCAGAACCTGTTCAACACTCAGAACCTGCTCCTCACTCAGAACCTGCTCCACACTCAGAACCTGCTCCTCACTCAGAACCTGCTCCTCACTCAGAACCTGCTCCTCACGCAGAACCTGCTCCACGCTCAGAACCTGCTCCTCACTCAGAACCTGCTCCTTACTCAGAACCTGCTCCTCACTCAGAACCTGCTCCTCACTCAGAACCTGCTCCACACTCAGAACCTGCTCCACACTCAGAAACTGATCCTCACTCAGAACCTGCTCCTCACTCAGAACCTGCTCCTCACTCAGAACCTGCTCCACACTCAGAACCTGCTCCACACTCAGAACCTGCTCCTCACTCAGAACCTGCTCCACGTTCAGAACCTGCTCCTCGCTCAGAACCTGCTCCTTGCTCAGAACCTGCTCCTCACTCAGAACCTGCTCCATGTTCAGAGCCTGCTCCTCGCTCAGAAACTGCTCCTCACTCAGAACCTGCTCCTCACTCAGAACCTGGTCCTCAGAAACTGCTCCTCACTCAGAACCTGCTCCTCACTCAGAACCTGCACCTCAGAACCTGCTCCTCACTCAGAACCTGCTCTTCACTCAGAACCTGCTCCTCAGAACCTGCTCCTCGCTCAGAACCTGCTCCACACTCAGAACCTGCTCCTCACTAAGAACCTGCTCCTCACTAAGAACCTGCTCCTCAGAACCTGCTCCACACTCAGAACCTGCTCCACACTCAGAACCTGCTCCTCACTCAGAACCTGCTCCACACTCAGAACCTGCTCCACACTCAGCACCTGCTCCACACTCAGCACCTGCTCCTCAGAACCTGCTCCACACTCAGAACCTGCTCCTCACCATCTGCACACTCGTTTCTCGAATAATTTACACTTAAACAGCAAGTTTTTATGTTTAGAGAGGAAAGGAAGCGAGGACAGAGGAAGCGAGGACAGAGGAAGCGAGGACAGCGGAAGCGAGGAAATGTGGTTGAGATAGTGCTGGAGGCAGAGTGAACGACACATGTGCAGAAGATAAAACACAAAAATACAATTGAAACTTTCATAAGTTTATTGAGAATCACAAAGTGTTTAAGGCGGAGCCACATGCACACGTCACCGTAACGACGCGTCACCGCGACGACGCGTCACCGCGACGACGCGTCACCGTGGCAACAATCAAAACTATCAATAATGAATCTGGAATGTCACAATATTTACACTTATAAATATGATCTAAGTCTAAATATCGCATTAAAACCTCAAAATCACAATGTTATCTTTAAAAATGACAACATTTTCAGATTTAAATTCACAAATGGGAAGAAAAACTACATCATAAATAAAGTATAATTACATCATAAATAAATAAAACACGTGTTTGGTCCATGAAGAGTTTTATTCACAAGAAACTTTAAACTAACTAGAAGCTGAGCGACTGTGACTCATTACGATTATGAAGTGTTTGTGTTCAAATGTCAAATATGAAAGGAACAGTCGGTGTTTGAACTGGGACTACGTTACCCACAATGCCTCTCTGCGTCCTATTGCTGTTAATACGACTGTACACAAGACACTGAGGTGCGGCCGGCGCCATTTTAGAGACACTTCACAAACGAGGCGCATTCTGGAGGGAGAAGGTTCTGGAGGGAGAAGGTTCTGGAGGGAGAAGGTTCTGGAGGGAGAGGGTTCTGGAGGGAGAGGGTTCTGGAGGGAGAGGGTTCTGGAGGGAGAGGGTTCTGGAGGGAGAGGGTTCTGGAGGGAGAGGGTTCTGGAGTGAGTCCAGGTTCAAAGTTCTCATTTCGTGGTTGGGACATGTTTTGGACATGTTTTGGTGGGGTCTGTGTTGCGTGAGTTTGGTGCAGTAGAAAAGACAACGTAGTTGTTTTGTGCTTCAAACGAGATTCTACAAAAATCCTTAACAGTCCAGAAACAGTCTGATTGTCTGTTTGGGTCTGGTCCGGGTTTAGTCCTGGTTTAGTCCTGGTTTAGACCTGGTTTAGTCCTGGTTTAGACCTGGTTTAGACCTGGTTTAGACCTGGTTTAGTCCTGGTTTAGACCTGGTTTAGTCCTGGTTTAGTCCTGGTTTAGTCCTGGTTTAGACCTGGTTTAGTCCTGGTTTAGACCTGGTTTAGTCCTGGTTTAGTCCTGGTTTAGACCTGGTTTAGACCTGGTTTAGACCTGGTTTAGTCCTGGTTTAGACCTGGTTTAGACCTGGTTTAGACCTGGTTTAGACCTGGTTTAGTCCTGGTTTAGTCCTGGTTTAGACCTGGTTTAGACCTGGTTTAGACCTGGTTTAGTCCTGGTTTAGTCCTGGTTTAGTCCTGGTTTAGACCTGGTTTAGACCTGGTTTAGTCCTGGTTTAGTCCTGGTTTAGTCCTGGTTTAGTCCTGGTTTAGTCCTGGTTTAGTCCTGGACAGAATTGCAGAAACAGTCAAAGTTTTAACATTAATTGATCTTCTCAGAGTGTGGCGCCCTCTACTGGATGATGTGGTACAGCGTCACATTGTACAGAACCTGAAACAGAACCAAGAGAACTGGATTTAGAACCTGCTTTAGCCCCGGCCCCCAACGTGTTTTGTACCTGGCCCCGGCCCCCGGTGTGTTTTGTACCTGGCCCCAGCCCCCGGTGTGTTTTGTATCTGGCCCCGGGCCCCGGGCCCCGGGCCCCGGCCCCTGGCCCCCGGCGTGTCGTACCTGGTGCCCGTTGTTCCAGCCGTACAGCGCTCGCTCGCGGGGGTTGTAGTCCAACATGGACAGGTGGCTGTACTTGTTGACCAGAGGAATGTCGATGTACTCGTAAGTGGACGAGTTTGTGGAGAAGGCGTAGTACACCTGAGGGGAGGGGCCAAAGGAGGGAGGGGCCAAATGAGGGAGGGGCCAAAGGAGGGAGAGGGAGGGGCCAAAGGAGGGAGGCGTCAGTTATTCATGACATTCATGAGAGTGACAGGCGAGAACCACAAGCTGCTGCACATGTCAAACTGACACAGATGAAGTGTGTAGTGTGTGTAGTGTGTGTAGTGTGTGTGTAGTGTGTGTGTAGTGTGTGTAGTGTGTGTGTAGTGTGTAGTGTGTGTGTAGTGTGTAGTGTGTGTGTAGTGTGTAGTGTGTAGTGTGTGTGTAGTGTGTAGTGTGTAGTGTGTAGTGTGTGTGTAGTGTGTAGTGTGTGTAGTGTAGTGTGTAGCGTGTATAGTGTGTGTAGTGTGTGTAGTGTGTGTAGTGTGTGTAGTGTGTAGTGTGTAGTGTGTAGTGTGTAGTGTGTGTAGCGTGTAGTGTGTGTAGTGTGTGTAGCGTGTAGTGTGTGTAGTGTGTGTAGTGTGTGTAGTGTGTGTAGTGTGTAGTGTGTAGTGTGTGTAGTGTGTAGTGTGTGTAGTGTGTAGTGTGTAGTGTGTAGTGTGTGTAGTGTGTAGTGTGTAGTGTGTAGTGTGTGTAGTGTGTAGTGTGTAGTGTGTGTAGTGTGTAGTGTGTGTAGTGTGTAGTGTGTGTAGTGTGTAGTGTGTAGTGTGTGTAGTGTGTGTAGTGTGTAGTGTGTAGTGTGTAGTGTGTGTAGTGTGTAGTGTGTGTGTAGTGTGTAGCGTGTAGCGTGTGTGTAGTGTGTGTGTAGTGTGTGTGTGTAGCGTGTAGTGTGTAGTGTGTGTGTAGTGTGTAGTGTGTGTGTGTAGTGTGTAGTGTGTAGTGTGTGTGTAGTGTGTAGTGTGTAGTGTGTGTGTAGTGTGTAGTGTGTGTGTAGTGTGTAGTGTGTGTGTAGTGTGTAGTGTGTAGTGTGTGTATAGTGTGTATAGTGTAGTGTGTAGCGTGTAGTGTGTGTAGTGTGTGTAGTGTAGTGTGTGTAGTGTAGTGTGTGTAGTGTGTGTAGTGTGTAGTGTGTGTAGTGTGTGTAGTGTGTAGTGTGTGTAGTGTGTGTAGTGTGTGTAGTGTGTGTAGTGTGTAGTGTGTAGTGTGTAGTGTGTGTAGTGTGTGTAGTGTGTGTGTAGTGTGTGTGTAGTGTGTGTAGTTTATAGTGTGTGTGTGTGTGTGTAGTGTGTGTAGTGTGTAGTGTGTAGTATGTGTAGTGTGTAGTGTGTGTAGTGTGTAGCGTGTGTAGTGTGTAGTGTGTAGTGTGTGTAGTGTGTGTAGTGTGTGTAGTGTGTGTAGTGTGTAGTGTGTGTGTAGTGTGTAGTGTGTAGTGTGTGTGTAGTGTGTGTAGTGTGTGTAGTGTGTGTAGTGTGTAGTGTGTGTGTAGTGTGTAGCGTGTAGCGTGTGTGTAGCGTGTAGTGTGTAGTGTGTGTGTAGTGTGTAGTGTGTGTGTGTAGTGTGTAGTGTGTAGTGTGTGTGTAGTGTGTAGTGTGTAGTGTGTAGTGTGTGTGTAGTGTGTAGTGTGTGTGTAGTGTGTAGTGTGTGTGTAGTGTGTAGTGTGTAGTGTGTGTATAGTGTGTATAGTGTAGTGTGTAGCGTGTAGTGTGTGTAGTGTGTGTAGTGTAGTGTGTGTAGTGTAGTGTGTGTAGTGTGTGTAGTGTGTGTAGTGTGTAGTGTGTGTAGTGTGTGTAGTGTGTAGTGTGTGTAGTGTGTGTAGTGTGTGTAGTGTGTGTAGTGTGTAGTGTGTAGTGTGTGTAGTGTGTGTAGTGTGTGTGTAGTGTGTGTGTAGTGTGTGTAGTTTATAGTGTGTGTGTGTGTGTGTGTAGTGTGTGTAGTGTGTAGTGTGTGTAGTGTGTAGTATGTGTAGTGTGTAGTGTGTGTAGTGTGTAGCGTGTGTAGTGTGTAGTGTGTAGTGTGTGTAGTGTGTGTAGTGTGTGTAGTGTGTGTAGTGTGTAGTGTGTGTGTAGTGTGTAGTGTGTGTAGTGTGTAGTGGCTAGTGTGTAGTGTGTGTAGTGTGTGTAGTGTGTAGTGTGTAGTGTGTAGTGTGTAGTGTGTGTGTAGTGTGTAGTGTGTGTAGTGTGTAGTGGCTAGTGTGTAGTGTGTGTAGTGTGTGTAGTGTGTAGTGTGTAGTGTGTAGTGTGTAGTGTGTAGTGTCTGTGTAGTGTGTAGTGTGTAGTGTGTGTGTAGTGTGTAGTGTGTGTAGTGTGTGTAGTGGCTAGTGTGTAGTGTGTGTAGTGTCTGTGTAGTGTGTGTAGTGTGTAGTGTGTAGTCTGTGTAGTGTGTGTAGTGTGTAGTGTGTGTAGTGTGTAGTGTGTAGCGTGTGTAGTGTGTGTAGTGTGTAGTGTGTGTAGTGTGTAGTGTGTGTGTAGTGTGTGTGTAGTGTGTGTAGTGTGTGTAGTGTGTAGTGTGTAGTGTGTGTAGTGTGTGTAGTGTGTGTGTAGTGTGTGTAGTTTATAGTGTGTGTGTGTGTGTAGTGTGTAGTGTGTGTGTAGTGTGTGTGTAGTGTGTGTAGTTTATAGTGTGTGTGTGTGTGTAGTGTGTGTAGTGTGTGTAGTGTGTAGTGTGTGTAGTGTGTGTGTAGTGTGTGTGTGTGTGTAGTGTGTGTAGTGTGTGTGTGTGTGTGTGTGTGTGTAGTGTGTAGTGTGTAGTGTGTGTAGTGTGTGTAGTGTGTAGTGTGTGTTTAGTGTGTAGTGTGTAGTGTGTGTAGTGTGTAGTGTGTGTAGTGTGTGTAGTGTGTAGTGTGTGTAGTGTGTAGTGTGTGTGTAGTTTGTAGTGTGTGTAGTGTGTAGTGTGTGTAGTGTGTAGATTGTGTAGTGTGTAGTGTGTAGTGTGTAGTCTGTGTAGTTTATAGTGTGTGTGTGTGTAGTGTGTGTAGTGTGTAGTGTGTGTAGTGTGTGTAGTGTGTGTAGTGTGTGTAGTGTGTAGTGTGTAGTGTGTAGTCTGTGTAGTTTATAGTGTGTGTGTGTGTAGTGTGTGTAGTGTGTGTAGTGTGTAGTGTGTGTAGTGTGTGTAGTGTGTGTGTAGTGTGTGTAGTTTATAGTGTGTGTGTGTGTGTAGTGTGTAGTGTGTGTAGTGTGTAGTGTGTAGTGTGTAGTTTGTGTAGTGTGTGTAGTGTGTGTAGTGTGTGTAGTGTGTAGCGTGTGTAGCGTGTGTAGCGTGTGTAGTGTGTGTAGTGTGTGTAGTGTGTGGTGGCTAGTGTGTAGTGTGTAGTGTGTGTAGTGTGTGTAGTGTGTGTAGTGTGTGTAGTGTGTGTAGTGTGTGTAGTGTGTAGTGTGTGTAGTGTGTGTAGTGTGTGTAGTGTGTGTAGTGTGTGTAGTGTGTAGTGTGTAGTGTGTAGTGTGTAGTGTGTGTAGTGTGTGTGTAGTGTGTGTAGTGGCTAGTGTGTAGTGTGTGTAGTGTGTGTAGTGTGTGTAGTGTGTGTAGTGTGTGTAGTGTGTAGTGTGTGTAGTGTGTGTAGTGTGTAGCGTGTAGTGTGTGTAGTGTGTAGTGTGTAGTGTGTAGTGTGTAGCGTGTAGTGTGTAGTGTGTAGTGTGTGTAGTGTGTAGTGTGTGTAGTGTGTGTAGTGTGTGTAGTGGCTAGTGTGTAGTGTGTGTAGTGTCTGTGTAGTGTGTGTAGTGTGTAGTGTGTAGTCTGTGTAGTGTGTGTAGTGTGTAGTGTGTGTAGTGTGTAGTGTGTAGCGTGTGTAGTGTGTGTAGTGTGTGTAGTGTGTAGTGTGTAGTGTGTGTAGTGTGTAGTGTGTGTGTAGTGTGTGTGTAGTGTGTGTAGTGTGTGTAGTGTGTAGTGTGTAGTGTGTGTAGTGTGTGTAGTGTGTGTGTAGTGTGTGTAGTTTATAGTGTGTGTGTGTGTGTAGTGTGTAGTGTGTGTGTAGTGTGTGTGTAGTGTGTGTAGTTTATAGTGTGTGTGTGTGTGTAGTGTGTGTAGTGTGTGTAGTGTGTAGTGTGTGTAGTGTGTGTGTAGTGTGTGTGTGTGTGTAGTGTGTGTAGTGTGTGTGTGTGTGTGTGTGTGTGTAGTGTGTAGTGTGTAGTGTGTGTAGTGTGTGTAGTGTGTAGTGTGTGTTTAGTGTGTAGTGTGTAGTGTGTGTAGTGTGTAGTGTGTGTAGTGTGTGTAGTGTGTAGTGTGTGTAGTGTGTAGTGTGTGTGTAGTTTGTAGTGTGTGTAGTGTGTAGTGTGTGTAGTGTGTAGATTGTGTAGTGTGTAGTGTGTAGTGTGTAGTCTGTGTAGTTTATAGTGTGTGTGTGTGTAGTGTGTGTAGTGTGTAGTGTGTGTAGTGTGTGTAGTGTGTGTAGTGTGTGTAGTGTGTAGTGTGTAGTGTGTAGTCTGTGTAGTTTATAGTGTGTGTGTGTGTAGTGTGTGTAGTGTGTGTAGTGTGTAGTGTGTGTAGTGTGTGTAGTGTGTGTGTAGTGTGTGTAGTTTATAGTGTGTGTGTGTGTGTAGTGTGTAGTGTGTGTAGTGTGTAGTGTGTAGTGTGTAGTTTGTGTAGTGTGTGTAGTGTGTGTAGTGTGTGTAGTGTGTAGCGTGTGTAGCGTGTGTAGCGTGTGTAGTGTGTGTAGTGTGTGTAGTGTGTGGTGGCTAGTGTGTAGTGTGTAGTGTGTGTAGTGTGTGTAGTGTGTGTAGTGTGTGTAGTGTGTAGTGTGTGTAGTGTGTGTAGTGTGTGTAGTGTGTGTAGTGTGTGTAGTGTGTAGTGTGTAGTGTGTAGTGTGTAGTGTGTGTAGTGTGTGTGTAGTGTGTGTAGTGGCTAGTGTGTAGTGTGTGTAGTGTGTGTGTAGTGTGTGTAGTGTGTGTAGTGTGTAGTGTGTGTAGTGTGTGTAGTGTGTAGTGTGTAGTGTGTAGCGTGTAGTGTGTGTAGTGTGTAGTGTGTAGTGTGTAGTGTGTAGCGTGTAGTGTGTAGTGTGTAGTGTGTGTAGTGTGTAGTGTGTGTAGTGTGTGTAGTGTGTAGTGTGTAGTGTGTGTAGTGTGTAGTGTGTAGTGTGTGTAGTGTGTAGTGTGTAGTGTGTGTAGTGTGTGTAGTGTGTAGTGTGTGTAGTGTGTGTAGTGTGTAGTGTGTGTAGTGTGTAGTGTGCAGTGTGTGTAGTGTGTGTAGCGTGTAGTGTGTGTAGTGTGTGTAGTGTGTAGTGTGTAGCGTGTAGTGTGTGTAGTGTGTGTAGTGTGTAGTGTGTAGTGTGTAGTGTGTAGTGTGTGTAGTGTGTAGTGTGTGTAGTGTGTGTAGTGTGTAGTGTGTGTAGTGTGTAGTGTGTAGTGTGTGTAGTGTGTAGTGTGTGTAGTGTGTGTAGTGTGTGTAGTGTGTAGTGTGTAGTGTGTAGTGTGTGTAGTGTGTAGTGTGTAGTGTGTGTAGTGTGTAGTGTGTGTAGTGTGTAGTGTGTAGTGTGTGTAGTGTGTGTAGCGTGTAGTGTGTGTAGTGTGTGTAGTGTGTAGTGTGTAGCGTGTAGTGTGTGTAGTGTGTGTAGTGTGTAGTGTGTAGTGTGTAGTGTGTAGTGTGTGTAGTGTGTAGTGTGTGTAGTGTGTAGTGTGTGTAGTGTGTGTAGTGTGTAGTGTGTGTAGTGTGTAGTGTGTAGTGTGTGTAGTGTGTAGTGTGTAGTGTGTGTAGTGTGTGTAGTGTGTGTAGTGTGTGTAGTGTGTAGTGTGTGTAGTGTGTAGTGTGTAGTGTGTGTAGTGTGTGTAGTGTGTAGTGTGTGTAGTGTGTAGTGTGTGTAGTGTGTAGTGTGTGTAGTGTGTGTAGTGTGTAGTGTGTGTAGTGTGTAGTGTGTGTAGTGTGTAGTGTGTGTAGTGTGTGTAGTGTGTAGTGTGTGTCACCTTGGTCCCTCCGGAGTATCCATTGGTCACGTACAGAGTCCCACAGATCATGAAGGACTCCCCGGCGCTACGTTTGGGATGGTTGGTGATCCAGCTGCGAGTGACGGACAGAGACTCAGCGTCTAATTGGCTGATGACGATGTTCCCGGCGTTTTGATGCGTGGCATAAACGGCCCAGAGCCCGCCCTCGTCCACCATCAGGTCAATGTCCGAGTGACCGCCCCACGAGTAATGGTACATGTTATTGAAGCCTGCGACACAAGGGGCGACACAAGGGGCGTCACAAGGGGCGTCACGGCGACACAAGGGGCGACACAAGGGGCGTCACAAGGGGCGACACAAGGGGCTTCACAAGGGGCGACACAAGGGGCTTCACAAGGGGCGACACAAGGGGCGTCACGGCGACACAAGGGGCGACACAAGGGGCGTCACGGCGACACAAGGGGCGACACAAGGGGCGACACAAGGGGCTTCACAAGGGGCGACACAAGGGGCGTCACAACGACACAAGGGGCGACACAAGGGGCGTCACAAGGGGCGATACAAGGGGCTTCACAAGGGGCGACACAAGGGGCGACACAAGGGGCGACACAAGGGGCGTCACAAGGGGTGACACGGCGACACAAGGGGCGACAAAAGGGGCGACACAAGGGGCGACACAAGGGGCGACACAAGGGGCGTCACAAGGGGCGACACAAGGGGCGTCATAAGGGGCGACACAAGGGGCGACACAAGGGGCGTCACAAGGGGCGTCACGGCGACACAAGGGGCGACACAAGGGGCGTCACGGCGACACAAGGGGCGACACAAGGGGCGTCACAAGGGGCGACACAAGGGGCTTCACAAGGGGCGACACAAGGGGCGTCACAAGGGGCGTCACGGCGACACAAGGGGCGACACAAGGGGCGTCACAAGGGGCGACACAAGGGGCTTCACAAGGGGCGACACAAGGGGCGTCACAAGGGGCGTCACGGCGACACAAGGGGCGTCACAAGGGGCGACACAAGGGGCTTCACAAGGGGCGACACAAGGGGCGACACAAGGGGCGACACAAGGGGCGTCACAAGGGGTGACACGGCGACACAAGGGGCGACAAAAGGGGCGACACAAGGGGCGACACAAGGGGCGACACAAGGGGCGTCACAAGGGGCGACACAAGGGGCGTCATAAGGGGCGACACAAGGGGCGACACAAGGGGCGTCACAAGGGGCGACACAAGGGGCGACACAAGGGGCTTCACAAGGGGCGACACAAGGGGCGTCACAAAGGGCGTCACGGCGACACAAGGGGCGACACAAGGGGCGTCACGGCGACACAAGGGGCGACACAAGGGGCGTCACAAGGGGCGACACAAGGGGCTTCACAAGGGGCGACACAAGGGGCGTCACAAGGGGCGTCACAACGACACAAGGGGCGACACAAGGGGCGTCACAAGGGGCGACAAAAGGGGCTTCACAAGGGGCGACACAAGGGGCGACACAAGGGGCGACACAAGGGGCGACACAAGGGGCGTCACAAGGGGTGACACGGCGACACAAGGGGCGACAAAAGGGGCGACACAAGGGGCGACACAAGGGGCGACACAAGGGGCGACACAAGGGGCGTCACAAGGGGCGACACAAGGGGCGTCATAAGGGGCGACACAAGGGGCGACACAAGGGGCGTCACAAGGGGCGTCACGGCGACACAAGGGGCGACACAAGGGGCGTCACGGCGACACAAGGGGCGACACAAGGGGCGTCACAAGGGGCGACACAAGGGGCTTCACAAGGGGCGACACAAGGGGCGTCACAAGGGGCGTCACGGCGACACAAGGGGCGACACAAGGGGCGTCACGGCGACACAAGGGGCGACACAAGGGGCGTCACAAGGGGCGACACAAGGGGCTTCACAAGGGGCGACACAAGGGGCGTCACAAGGGGCGTCACAAGGGGCGACACAAGGGGCGTCACAAGGGGCGACACAAGGGGCTTCACAAGGGGCGACACAAGGGGCGACACAAGGGGCGTCACAAGGGGTGACACGGCGACACAAGGGGCGACAAAAGGGGCGACACAAGGGGCGACACAAGGGGCGTCACAAGGGGCGACACAAGGGGCGTCATAAGGGGCGACACAAGGGGCGACACAAGGGGCGACACAAGGGGCGACACAAGGGGCGTCACAAGGGGCGACACAAGGGGCGACACAAGGGGCGACACAAGGGGCGTCACAAGAGGCGTCACAAGGGGCGACACAAGGGGCTTCACAAGGGGCGACACAAGGGGCGTCACAACGACACAAGGGGCGACACAAGGGGCGTCACAAGGGGCGACACAAGGGGCTTCACAAGGGGCGACACAAGGGGCGACACAAGGGGCGACACAAGGGGCGTCACAAGGGGTGACACGGCGACACAAGGGGCGACAAAAGGGGCGACACAAGGGGCGACACAAGGGGCGACACAAGGGGCGTCACAAGGGGCGACACAAGGGGCGACACAAGGGGCGTCATAAGGGGCGACACAAGGGGCGACACAAGGGGCGTCACAAGGGGCGTCACGGCGACACAAGGGGCGACACAAGGGGCGTCACAAGGGGCGACACAAGGGGCTTCACAAGGGGCGACACAAGGGGCGTCACAAGGGGCGTCACGGCGACACAAGGGGCGACACAAGGGGCGTCACGGCGACACAAGGGGCGACACAAGGGGCGTCACAAGGGGCGACACAAGGGGCTTCACAAGGGGCGACACAAGGGGCGTCACAAGGGGCGTCACAACGACACAAGGGGCGACACAAGGGGCGTCAAAAGGGGCGACACAAGGGGCTTCACAAGGGGCGACACAAGGGGCGACACAAGGGGCGACACAAGGGGCGTCACAAGGGGTGACACGGCGACACAAGGGGCGACAAAAGGGGCGACACAAGGGGCGACACAAGGGGCGACACAAGGGGCGTCACAAGGGGCGACACAAGGGGCGTCATAAGGGGCGACACAAGGGGCGACACAAGGGGCGTCACAAGGGGCGTCACGGCGACACAAGGGGCGACACAAGGGGCGTCACGGCGACACAAGGGGCGACACAAGGGGCGACACAAGGGGCTTCACAAGGGGCGACACAAGGGGCGTCACAAGGGGCGTCACGGCGACACAAGGGGCGACACAAGGGGCGTCACGGCGACACAAGGGGCGACACAAGGGGCGTCACAAGGGGCGACACAAGGGGCTTCACAAGGGGCGACACAAGGGGCGTCACAAGGGGCGTCACGGCGACACAAGGGGCGACACAAGGGGCGTCACAAGGGGCGACACAAGGGGCGACACAAGGGGCGACACAAGGGGCGACACAAGGGGCGTCACAAGGGGTGACACGGCGACACAAGGGGCGACAAAAGGGGCGACACAAGGGGCGACACAAGGGGCGACACAAGGGGCGACACAAGGGGCGACACAAGGGGCGACACAAGGGGCGACACAAGGGGCGACACAAGGGGCGTCACAAGAGGCGTCACAAGGGGCGACACAAGGGGCTTCAGAAGGGGCGACACAAGGGGCGTCACAAGGGGCGTCACAACGACACAAGGGGCGACACAAGGGGCGTCACAAGGGGCTTCACAAGGGGCGACACAAGGGGCGACACAAGGGGCGACACAAGGGGCGTCACAAGGGGTGACACGGCGACACAAGGGGCGACAAAAGGGGCGACACAAGGGGCGACACAAGGGGCGACACAAGGGGCGTCACAAGGGGCGACACAAGGGGCGTCATAAGGGGCGACACAAGGGGCGACACAAGGGGCGTCACAAGGGGCGTCACGGCGACACAAGGGGCGACACAAGGGGCGTCACAAGGGGCGACACAAGGGGCTTCACAAGGGGCGACACAAGGGGCGTCACAAGGGGCGTCACGGCGACACAAGGGGCGACACAAGGGGCGTCACGGCGACACAAGGGGCGACACAAGGGGCGTCACAAGGGGCGACACAAGGGGCTTCACAAGGGGCGACACAAGGGGCGTCACAAGGGGCGTCACGGCGACACAAGGGGCGACACAAGGGGCGTCACAAGGGGCGACACAAGGGGCTTCACAAGGGGCGACACAAGGGGCGACACAAGGGGCGACACAAGGGGCGTCACAAGGGGTGACACGGCGACACAAGGGGCGACAAAAGGGGCGACACAAGGGGCGACACAAGGGGCGTCACAAGGGGCGACACAAGGGGCGACACAAGGGGCGACACAAGGGGCGACACAAGGGGCGACACAAGGGGCGACACAAGGGGCGACACAAGGGGCGACACAAGGGGCGACACAAGGGGCGACACAAGGGGCGTCACAAGGGGCGTCACAAGAGGCGTCACAAGGGGCGACACAAGGGGCGTCACAAGAGGCGTCACAAGGGGCGACACAAGGGGCGTCACGGCGACACAAGGGGCGACACAAGGGGCGACACAAGGGGCGTCACAAGGGGCGACACAAGGGGCGACACAAGGGGCGACACAAGGGGCGACACAAGGGGCGACACAAGGGGCGTCACGGCGACACAAGGGGCGACACAAGGGGCGTCACAAGGGGCGACACAAGGGGCGACACAAGGGGCGACACAAGGGGCGTCACGGCGACACAAGGGGCGACACAAGGGGCGATACAAGGGGGCGACACAAGGGGCGACACAAGGGGGCGACACAAGGGGGCGACACAAGGGGCGTCACAAGGAGCGACACAAGGGGGCGACACAAGGGGCGACACAAGGGGGCGACACAAGGGGGCGACACAAGGGGGCGACAGAAAGGGTCTGACCTGCGAAGTCGAGTGTCCTGGAGCGGCTGATGACGCCGCTCTTCAGGTGGAACTTGATGATGGTGTGAGACTGGAACTTGTTGAAGAAAAGTGACCCGTTGTAGACGACTTGACCAGTGCCGGACCAAGGATGAGGCAAACGATGAGACGTGAAGTTCTCCGAACTCATGAAGTCCCACAGGCTCGGGTACTCCCGCACGAAGCGGTTGTTATGGTAACCATCCATGTACCAAACCTAGAAGTGAGTACATGTACACAGGAAGTATGAGAAGGTGTGAGTACATGTACACAGGAAGTATGAGAAGGTGTGAGTACATGTACACAGGAAGTATGAGAAGGTGTGAGTACATGTACACAGGAAGTATGAGAAGGTGTGAGTACATGTACACAGGAAGTATGAGAAGGTGTGAGTACATGTACACAGGAAGTATGAGAAGGTGTGAGTACATGTACACAGGAAGTATGAGAAGGTGTGAGTACATGTACACAGGAAGTATGAGAAGGTGTGAGTACATGTACACAGGAAGTATGAGAAGGTGTGAGTACATGTACACAGGAAGTATGAGAAGGTGTGAGTACATGTACACAGGAAGTATGAGAAGGTGTGAGTACATGTACACAGGAAGTATGAGAAGGTGTGAGTACATGTACACAGGAAGTATGAGAAGGTGTGAGTACATGTACACAGGAAGTATGAGAAGGTGTGAGTACATGTACACAGGAAGTATGAGAAGGTGTGAGTACATGTACACAGGAAGTATGAGAAGGTGTGAGTACATGTACACAGGAAGTATGAGAAGGTGTGAGTACATGTACACAGGAAGTATGAGAAGGTGTGAGTACATGTACACAGGAAGTATGAGAAGGTGTGAGTACATGAACACCGGAAGTATGAGAAGGTGTGAGTACATGTACACAGGAAGTATGAGAAGGTGTGAGTACATGTACACAGGAAGTATGAGAAGGTGTGAGTACATGTACACAGGAAGTATGAGAAGGTGTGAGTACATGTACACAGGAAGTATGAGAAGGTGTGAGTACATGTACACAGGAAGTATGAGAAGGTGTGAGTACATGTACACAGGAAGTATGAGAAGGTGTGAGTACATGTACACAGGAAGTATGAGAAGGTGTGAGTACATGTACACAGGAAGTATGAGAAGGTGTGAGTACATGTACACAGGAAGTATGAGAAGGTGTGAGTACATGTACACATACACAGGAAGTATGAGAAGGTGTGAGTACATGTACACAGGAAGTATGAGAAGGTGTGAGTACATGTACACAGGAAGTATGAGAAGGTGTGAGTACATGTACACAGGAAGTATGAGAAGGTGTGAGTACATGTACACAGGAAGTATGAGAAGATGTGAGTACATGTACACAGGAAGTATGAGAAGGTGTGAGTACATGTACACAGGAAGTATGAGAAGGTGTGAGTACATGTACACAGGAAGTATGAGAAGGTGTGAGTACATGTACACAGGAAGTATGAGAAGGTGTGAGTACATGTACACAGGAAGTATGAGAAGGTGTGAGTACATGTACACAGGAAGTATGAGAAGGTGTGAGTACATGTACACAGGAAGTATGAGAAGGTGTGAGTACATGTACACAGGAAGTATGAGAAGATGTGAGTACATGTACACAGGAAGTATGAGAAGGTGTGAGTACATGTACACAGGAAGTATGAGAAGGTGTGAGTACATGTACACAGGAAGTATGAGAAGGTGTGAGTACATGTACACAGGAAGTATGAGAAGGTGTGAGTACATGTACACATACACAGGAAGTATGAGAAGGTGTGAGTACATGTACACAGGAAGTATGAGAAGGTGTGAGTACATGTACACAGGAAGTATGAGAAGGTGTGAGTACATGTACACAGGAAGTATGAGAAGGTGTGAGTACATGTACACAGGAAGTATGAGAAGGTGTGAGTACATGTACACAGGAAGTATGAGAAGGTGTGAGTACATGTACACAGGAAGTATGAGAAGGTGTGAGTACATGTACACAGGAAGTATGAGAAGGTGTGAGTACATGTACACAGGAAGTATGAGAAGGTGTGAGTACATGTACACAGGAAGTATGAGAAGGTGTGAGTACATGTACACATACACAGGAAGTATGAGAAGGTGTGAGTACATGTACACAGGAAGTATGAGAAGGTGTGAGTACATGTACACAGGAAGTATGAGAAGGTGTGAGTACATGTACACAGGAAGTATGAGAAGGTGTGAGTACATGTACACAGGAAGTATGAGAAGATGTGAGTACATGTACACAGGAAGTATGAGAAGGTGTGAGTACATGTACACAGGAAGTATGAGAAGGTGTGAGTACATGTACACAGGAAGTATGAGAAGGTGTGAGTACATGTACACAGGAAGTATGAGAAGGTGTGAGTACATGTACACAGGAAGTATGAGAAGGTGTGAGTACATGTACACAGGAAGTATGAGAAGGTGTGAGTACATGTACACAGGAAGTATGAGAAGGTGTGAGTACATGTACACAGGAAGTATGAGAAGATGTGAGTACATGTACACAGGAAGTATGAGAAGGTGTGAGTACATGTACACAGGAAGTATGAGAAGGTGTGAGTACATGTACACAGGAAGTATGAGAAGGTGTGAGTACATGTACACAGGAAGTATGAGAAGGTGTGAGTACATGTACACAGGAAGTATGAGAAGGTGTGAGTACATGTACACAGGAAGTATGAGAAGGTGTGAGTACATGTACACAGGAAGTATGAGAAGGTGTGAGTACATGTACACAGGAAGTATGAGAAGGTGTGAGTACATGTACACAGGAAGTATGAGAAGGTGTGAGTACATGTACACAGGAAGTATGAGAAGGTGTGAGTACATGTACACATACACAGGAAGTATGAGAAGGTGTGAGTACATGTACACAGGAAGTATGAGAAGGTGTGAGTACATGTACACAGGAAGTATGAGAAGGTGTGAGTACATGTACACAGGAAGTATGAGAAGGTGTGAGTACATGTACACAGGAAGTATGAGAAGATGTGAGTACATGTACACAGGAAGTATGAGAAGGTGTGAGTACATGTACACAGGAAGTATGAGAAGGTGTGAGTACATGTACACAGGAAGTATGAGAAGGTGTGAGTACATGTACACAGGAAGTATGAGAAGGTGTGAGTACATGTACACAGGAAGTATGAGAAGGTGTGAGTACATGTACACAGGAAGTATGAGAAGGTGTGAGTACATGTACACAGGAAGTATGAGAAGGTGTGAGTACATGTACACAGGAAGTATGAGAAGATGTGAGTACATGTACACAGGAAGTATGAGAAGGTGTGAGTACATGTACACAGGAAGTATGAGAAGGTGTGAGTACATGTACACAGGAAGTATGAGAAGGTGTGAGTACATGTACACAGGAAGTATGAGAAGGTGTGAGTACATGTACACAGGAAGTATGAGAAGGTGTGAGTACATGTACACAGGAAGTATGAGAAGGTGTGAGTACATGTACACAGGAAGTATGAGAAGGTGTGAGTACATGTACACAGGAAGTATGAGAAGGTGTGAGTACATGTACACAGGAAGTATGAGAAGGTGTGAGTACATGTACACATACACAGGAAGTATGAGAAGGTGTGAGTACATGTACACAGGAAGTATGAGAAGGTGTGAGTACATGTACACAGGAAGTATGAGAAGGTGTGAGTACATGTACACAGGAAGTATGAGAAGGTGTGAGTACATGTACACAGGAAGTATGAGAAGGTGTGAGTACATGTACACAGGAAGTATGAGAAGGTGTGAGTACATGTACACAGGAAGTATGAGAAGGTGTGAGTACATGTACACAGGAAGTATGAGAAGGTGTGAGTACATGTACACAGGAAGTATGAGAAGGTGTGAGTACATGTACACAGGAAGTATGAGAAGGTGTGAGTACATGTACACAGGAAGTATGAGAAGGTGTGAGTACATGTACACATACACAGGAAGTATGAGAAGGTGTGAGTACATGTACACAGGAAGTATGAGAAGGTGTGAGTACATGTACACAGGAAGTATGAGAAGGTGTGAGTACATGTACACAGGAAGTATGAGAAGGTGTGAGTACATGTACACAGGAAGTATGAGAAGATGTGAGTACATGTACACAGGAAGTATGAGAAGGTGTGAGTACATGTACACAGGAAGTATGAGAAGGTGTGAGTACATGTACACAGGAAGTATGAGAAGGTGTGAGTACATGTACACAGGAAGTATGAGAAGGTGTGAGTACATGTACACAGGAAGTATGAGAAGGTGTGAGTACATGTACACAGGAAGTATGAGAAGGTGTGAGTACATGTACACAGGAAGTATGAGAAGGTGTGAGTACATGTACACAGGAAGTATGAGAAGATGTGAGTACATGTACACAGGAAGTATGAGAAGGTGTGAGTACATGTACACAGGAAGTATGAGAAGGTGTGAGTACATGTACACAGGAAGTATGAGAAGGTGTGAGTACATGTACACAGGAAGTATGAGAAGGTGTGAGTACATGTACACAGGAAGTATGAGAAGGTGTGAGTACATGTACACAGGAAGTATGAGAAGGTGTGAGTACATGTACACAGGAAGTATGAGAAGGTGTGAGTACATGTACACATACACAGGAAGTATGAGAAGGTGTGAGTACATGTACACAGGAAGTATGAGAAGGTGTGAGTACATGTACACAGGAAGTATGAGAAGGTGTGAGTACATGTACACAGGAAGTATGAGAAGGTGTGAGTACATGTACACAGGAAGTATGAGAAGGTGTGAGTACATGTACACATACACAGGAAGTATGAGAAGGTGTGAGTACATGTACACAGGAAGTATGAGAAGGTGTGAGTACATGTACACAGGAAGTATGAGAAGGTGTGAGTACATGTACACAGGAAGTATGAGAAGGTGTGAGTACATGTACACAGGAAGTATGAGAAGGTGTGAGTACATGTACACAGGAAGTATGAGAAGGTGTGAGTACATGTACACAGGAAGTATGAGAAGGTGTGAGTACATGTACACAGGAAGTATGAGAAGGTGTGAGTACATGTACACAGGAAGTATGAGAAGGTGTGAGTACATGTACACAGGAAGTATGAGAAGGTGTGAGTACATGTACACAGGAAGTATGAGAAGGTGTGAGTACATGTACACAGGAAGTATGAGAAGGTGTGAGTACATGTACACAGGAAGTATGAGAAGGTGTGAGTACATGTACACAGGAAGTATGAGAAGGTGTGAGTACATGTACACAGGAAGTATGAGAAGATGTGAGTACATGTACACATACACAGGAAGTATGAGAAGGTGTGAGTACATGTACACAGGAAGTATGAGAAGGTGTGAGTACATGTACACAGGAAGTATGAGAAGGTGTGAGTACATGTACACATACACAGGAAGTATGAGAAGGTGTGAGTACATGTACACAGGAAGTATGAGAAGGTGTGAGTACATGTACACAGGAAGTATGAGAAGGTGTGAGTACATGTACACAGGAAGTATGAGAAGGTGTGAGTACATGTACACAGGAAGTATGAGAAGGTGTCTTTGAGGTGTTGGGGTCATGGTGCTTGCGGCTGCTGAACTCACTCGGGTGTCTCCAGGCGGCGCCATAGGGTCAGTCATCCAAGACCCAAACCTGGAGCCCGAGGTCTTCATGGTGACCGGGTCTGAGATCCCGGTCAGTTTTCCACACGCTGCAAAAGCACAAAGGTCACATGGTCACAAGGGAGGGGCCTGCAACGCCGCTCGCAGGTCCAACTCTGTCGCTTCAGGATGAAGGTCTTTGTCTCTGCTGGGTTCTTGCTCAGGATTCTTACCCAGGCGGTTCATGCAGGCCTTGAGTCTCAGCTCCAGGTCTTGGACTCTCTCGTGGACGTCCCCGAGGTCGTGGACGTCCCCGAGGTCGTGGACGTGCTGCTGAAGCGTGGACAGCTCCTCAGAGACGTTCAGTGCTTCTTCTTTGAAACGTCTCACGAGAGCAGCGTCTGCTCGGTATGACTCTAGCACCGGGATGAGAGGTCGCAGCTCCGCCATCTTCTCACGCATCCACTGAAACCAACCAGAGTTCACAGAGTTTAGCCCTGTTTTAGTCCTGCTTTAGACTCTCTTTAGTCCCTCTTTTGTCCTGCTTTAGTCCCTCCTTAGTCCTGCTTTAGTCCCTCTTTAGTCCCTCTTTGGTCCCTCTTTAGTACCTCTTTAGTCCTGCTTTAGTCCCTCTTTAGTGCTGCTTTAGTCCCTCTTTAGTGCTGCTTTAGTCCCTCTTTAGTGCTGCTTTAGTCCCTCTTTAGTGCCGCTTTCGTACCTCTTTAGTCCTGCTTTGGTCCCTCTTTAGTGCTGGTTTAGTCCCTCTTTAGTGCTGCTTTAGTACCTCTTTAGTGCCGCTTTAGTCCCTCTTTAGTGCTGGTTTAGTCCCTCTTTAGTGCCGCTTTAGTACCTCTTTAGTGCCGCTTTAGTACCTCTTTAGTGCTGCTTTAGTCCCTCTTTAGTGCCGCTTTAGTCCCTCTTTAGTGCCGCTTTAGTCCCTCTTAAGTGCCGCTTTAGTCCCTCTTAAGTGCCGCTTTAGTCCCTCTTTAGTGCTGCTTTAGTCCCTCTTTAGTCCCTCTTTAATGCTGCTTTAGTCCCTCTTTAGTGCTGCTTTAGTCCCTCTTTAGTGCTGCTTTAGTGCTGCTTTAGTCCCTCTTTAGTGCTGCTTTAGTCCCTCTTTAGTGCTGCTTTAGTGCTGCTTTAGTCCCTCTTTAGTGCTGCTTTAGTCCCTCCTTAGTCCCTCCTTAGTCCTGCTTTAATCCCTCTTTATTCCCTCTTTTGTCCCTCTTTAGTCCTGCTTTAGTCCCTCTTTAGTCCTGCTTTGGTCCCTCTTTAGTGCTGCTTTAGTCCCTCTTTAGTGCTGGTTTAGTCCCTCTTTAGTGCTGCTTTAGTACCTCTTTAGTGCCGCTTTAGTCCCTCTTTAGTGCCGCTTTAGTCCCTCTTTAGTGCCGCTTTAGTACCTCTTTAGTCCTGCTTTGGTCCCTCTTTAGTGCTGCTTTAGTCCCTCTTTAGTGCCGCTTTAGTACCTCTTTAGTCCTGCTATAGTCCCTCTTTAGTGCCGCTTTAGTCCCTCTTTAGTGCCGCTTTAGTCCCTCTTTAGTGCCGCTTTAGTCCCTCTTTAGTGCCGCTTTAGTCCCTCTTTAGTGCCGCTTTAGTCCCTCTTTAGTGCTGCTTTAGTCCCTCTTTAGTGCTGCTTTAGTCCCTCTTTAGTCCCTCTTTAGTGCTGCTTTAGTCCCTCTTTAGTGCTGCTTTAGTGCTGCTTTAGTCCCTCTTTAGTGCCGCTTTAGTCCCTCTTTAGTGCTGCTTTAGTCCCTCTTTAGTGCTGCTTTAGTCCCTCTTTAGTCCCTCTTTAGTGCTGCTTTAGTCCCTCTTTAGTGCTGCTTTAGTGCTGCTTTAGTCCCTCTTTAGTGCTGCTTTAGTCCCTCTTTAGTGCTGCTTTAGTCCCTCTTTAGTCCCTCTTTAGTGCTGCTTTAGTCCCTCTTTAGTGCTGCTTTAGTCCCTCTTTAGTGCTGCTTTAGTGCTGCTTTAGTCCCTCTTTAGTGCTGCTTTAGTCCCTCTTTAGTGCCGCTTTAGTCCCTCTTTAGTGCCGCTTTAGTCCCTCTTTAGTGCCGCTTTAGTCCCTCTTTAGTGCTGCTTTAGTCCCTCTTTAGTCCCTCTTTAGTGCTGCTTTAGTCCCTCTTTAGACCCGCTTTAGTCCCTCTTTAGTGCTGCTTTAGTCCCTCTTTAGTCCCTCTTTAGTGCTGCTTTAGTCCCTCTTTAGTCCCTCTTTAGTCCCTCTTTAGTCCCTCTTTAGTCCCTCTTTAGTCCCTCTTTAGTGCTGCTTTAGTCCCTCTTTAGTCCCTCTTTATTCCCTCTTTAGTCCCTCCTTAGTCCTGCTTTAGTCACTCTTAAGTCCCTCTTTAGTCCCTCCTTAGTCCCTCCTTAGTCCTGCTTTAGTCCCTCTTAAGTCCCTCTTTAGTCCCTCCTTAGTCCCTCCTTAGTCCCTCCTTAGTCCTGCTTTAGTCTCTCTTTAGTCCCTCTTTAGACCCTCTTTAGTCCCTCTTTTGTCCCTCTTTAGTCCCGCTTTAGTCCCTCCTTAGTCCTGCTTTAGTCCCTCTTTAGTGCTGCTTTAGTCCCTCTTTAGTGCCGCTTTAGTACCTCTTTAGTCCTGCTTTGGTCCCTCTTTAGTGCTGCTTTAGTCCCTCTTTAGTGCTGGTTTAGTCCCTCTTTAGTGCT
>NW_027316278.1:831694-856866 GCF_026437365.1 Eucyclogobius newberryi | reverse complement strand
CCTCTTTAGTGCTGCTTTAGTGCTGCTTTAGTCCCTCTTTAGTCGCTCTTTAGTCCCTCTTTAGTGCTGCTTTAGTGCTGCTTTAGTCCCTATTTAGTGCTGCTTTAGTCCCTCTTTAGTGCTGCTTTAGTCCCTCTTTAGTGCTGCTTTAGTGCTGCTTTAGTCCCTATTTAGTGCTGCTTTAGTCCCTCTTTAGTCCCTCTTTAGTGCTGCTTTAGTCCCTCTTTAGTGCTGCTTTAGTGCTGCTTTAGTCCCTCTTTAGTCCCTCTTTAGTCCCTCTTTAGTGCTGCTTTAGTCCCTCTTTAGTGCTGCTTTAGTGCTGCTTTAGTCCCTCTTTAGTGCTGCTTTAGTCCCTCTTTAGTCCTGCTTTAGTCCCTTTTTATTCCCTCTTTAGACCCTCTTTAGTCCCTCCTTAGTCCTGCTTTAGTCCCTCTTAAGTCCCTCTTTGGTCCCTCTTTAGTCCTGCTTTAGTCCCTCTTTAGTGCTGCTTTAGTCCCTCTTTAATCCTGCTTTGGTCCCTCTTTAGTGCTGCTTTAGTCCCTCTTTAGCTTGTGGTTTAGTCCCTCTTTAGTGCTGCTTTAGTACCTCTTTAGTGCCGCTTTAGTCCCTCTTTAGTGCCGCTTTAGTACCTCTTTAGTGCCGCTTTAGTCCCTCTTTAGTGCCGCTTTAGTCCCTCTTTGGTGCCGCTTTAGTCCCTCTTTAGTGCCGCTTTAGTCCCTCTTTAGTGCCGCTTTAGTCCCTCTTTAGTGCCGCTTTAGTCCCTCTTTAGTGCTGCTTTAGTCCCTCTTTTGTCCCTCTTTAGTGCTGCTTTAGTCCCTCTTTAGTCCCTCTTTAGTCCCTATTTAGTCCCGCTTTAGTCCCTCTTTAGTGCTGCTTTAGTCCCTCTTTAGTGCTGCTTTAGTCCCTCTTTAATCCTGCTTTGGTCCCTCTTTAGTGCTGCTTTAGTCCCTCTTTAGTGCTGGTTTAGTCCCTCTTTAGTGCTGCTTTAGTCCCTCTTTAGTGCTGCTTTAGTGCTGCTTTAGTCCCTCTTTAGTGCTGCTTTAGTCCCTCTTTAGTGCTGCTTTAGTCCCTCTTTAGTGCTGCTTTAGTCCCTCTTTAGTCCCTCCTTAGTCCCTCCTTAGTCCTGCTTTAGTCCCTCTTTATTCCCTCTTTAGTCCCTCCTTAGTCCTGCTTTAGTCACTCTTAAGTCCCTCTTTAGTCCCTCTTTAGTCCTGCTTTAGTCCCTCCTTAGTCCTGCTTTAGTCTCTCTTTAGTCCCTCTTTAGACCCTCTTTAGTCCCGCTTTGGTCCCTCTTTAGTGCTGCTTTAGTCCCTCTTTAGTGCTGGTTTAGTCCCTCTTTAGTGCTGCTTTAGTCCCTCTTTAGTGCTGCTTTAGTCCCTCCTTAGTCCCTCCTTAGTCCTGCTTTAGTCCCTCTTTAGTCCTGCTTTAGTCCTTCTTTAGACCCTCTTTAGTCCCTCTTTAGTCCCTCTTTAGTCCTGCTTTAGTCCCTCTTTAGTGCTGCTTTAGTCCCTCTTTAGTGCTGCTTTAGTCCCTCTTTAGTGCTGCTTTAGTCCCTCTTTAGTGCCGCTTTAGTACCTCTTTAGTCCTGCTTTGGTCCCTCTTTAGTGCTGCTTTAGTCCCTCTTTAGTGCTGGTTTAGTCCCTCTTTAGTGCTGCTTTAGTACCTCTTTAGTGCCGCTTTAGTCCCTCTTTAGTGCTGCTTTAGTCCCTCTTTAGTCCCTATTTAGTCCCTATTTAGTCCCGCTTTAGTCCCTCTTTAGTGCTGCTTTAGTCCCTCTTTAGTCCCTATTTAGTGCTGCTTTAGTCCCTCTTTAGTCCCTCTTTAGTGCTGCTTTAGTCCCTCTTTAGTGCTGCTTTAGTGCTGCTTTAGTCCCTCTTTAGTCGCTCTTTAGTCCCTCTTTAGTGCTGCTTTAGTGCTGCTTTAGTCCCTATTTAGTGCTGCTTTAGTCCCTCTTTAGTGCTGCTTTAGTCCCTCTTTAGTGCTGCTTTAGTGCTGCTTTAGTCCCTATTTAGTGCTGCTTTAGTCCCTCTTTAGTCCCTCTTTAGTGCTGCTTTAGTCCCTCTTTAGTGCTGCTTTAGTGCTGCTTTAGTCCCTCTTTAGTCCCTCTTTAGTCCCTCTTTAGTGCTGCTTTAGTCCCTCTTTAGTGCTGCTTTAGTGCTGCTTTAGTCCCTCTTTAGTGCTGCTTTAGTCCCTCTTTAGTCCCTCCTTAGTCCTGCTTTAGTCCCTTTTTATTCCCTCTTTAGTCCCTCTTTAGTCCCTCCTTAGTCCTGCTTTAGTCACTCTTAAGTCCCTCTTTGGTCCCTCTTTAGACCCTCTTTAGTCCCTCCTTAGTCCCTCCTTAGTCCTGCTTTAGTCCCTCTTAAGTCCCTCTTTAGTCCCTCTTTAGTCCTGCTTTAGTCCCTCTTTAGTGCTGCTTTAGTCCCTCTTTAATCCTGCTTTGGTCCCTCTTTAGTGCTGCTTTAGTCCCTCTTTAGTGCTGGTTTAGTCCCTCTTTAGTGCTGCTTTAGTACCTCTTTAGTGCCGCTTTAGTCCCTCTTTAGTGCCGCTTTAGTACCTCTTTAGTGCCGCTTTAGTCCCTCTTTAGTGCCGCTTTAGTCCCTCTTTGGTGCCGCTTTAGTCCCTCTTTAGTGCCGCTTTAGTCCCTCTTTAGTGCCGCTTTAGTCCCTCTTTAGTGCCGCTTTAGTCCCTCTTTAGTGCTGCTTTAGTCCCTCTTTAGTCCCTCTTTAGTGCTGCTTTAGTCCCTCTTTAGTCCCTCTTTAGTCCCTATTTAGTCCCGCTTTAGTCCCTCTTTAGTGCTGCTTTAGTCCCTCTTTAGTGCTGCTTTAGTCCCTCTTTAATCCTGCTTTGGTCCCTCTTTAGTGCTGCTTTAGTCCCTCTTTAGTGCTGGTTTAGTCCCTCTTTAGTGCTGCTTTAGTACCTCTTTAGTGCCGCTTTAGTCCCTCTTTAGTGCCGCTTTAGTCCCTCTTTAGTGCCGCTTTAGTCCCTATTTAGTGCTGCTTTAGTCCCTCTTTAGTCCCTCTTTAGTGCTGCTTTAGTCCCTCTTTAGTGCTGCTTTAGTGCTGCTTTAGTCCCTCTTTAGTGCTGCTTTAGTCCCTCTTTAGTGCTGCTTTAGTCCCTCTTTAGTGCTGCTTTAGTCCCTCTTTAGTCCCTCCTTAGTCCCTCCTTAGTCCTGCTTTAGTCCCTCTTTATTCCCTCTTTAGTCCCTCCTTAGTCCTGCTTTAGTCACTCTTAAGTCCCTCTTTAGTCCCTCTTTAGTCCTGCTTTAGTCCCTCCTTAGTCCTGCTTTAGTCTCTCTTTAGTCCCTCTTTAGACCCTCTTTAGTCCTGCTTTGGTCCCTCTTTAGTGCTGCTTTAGTCCCTCTTTAGTGCTGGTTTAGTCCCTCTTTAGTGCTGCTTTAGTCCCTCTTTAGTGCTGCTTTAGTCCCTCCTTAGTCCCTCCTTAGTCCTGCTTTAGTCCCTCTTTAGTCCTGCTTTAGTCCTTCTTTAGACCCTCTTTAGTCCCTCTTTAGTCCCTCTTTAGTCCTGCTTTAGTCCCTCTTTAGTGCTGCTTTAGTCCCTCTTTAGTGCTGCTTTAGTCCCTCTTTAGTGCTGCTTTAGTCCCTCTTTAGTGCCGCTTTAGTACCTCTTTAGTCCTGCTTTGGTCCCTCTTTAGTGCTGCTTTAGTCCCTCTTTAGTGCTGGTTTAGTCCCTCTTTAGTGCTGCTTTAGTACCTCTTTAGTGCCGCTTTAGTCCCTCTTTAGTGCTGCTTTAGTCCCTCTTTAGTGCCGCTTTAGTCCCTCTTTAGTGCCGCTTTAGTCCCTCTTTAGTGCTGCTTTAGTCCCTCTTTAGTACCTCTTTAGTGCTGCTTTAGTGCTGCTTTAGTCCCTCTTTAGTGCTGCTTTAGTCCCTCTTTAGTCCCTCTTTAGTGCTGCTTTAGTCCCTCTTTATTGCCGCTTTAGTCCCTCTTTAGTGCCGCTTTAGTCCCTTTTTAGTCCCTCTTTAGTGCTGCTTTAGTGCTGCTTTAGTCCCTCTTTAGTGCTGCTTTAGTCCCTCTTTAGTGCTGCTTTAGTCCCGCTTTAGTCCCTCTTTAGTCCCTATTTAGTCCCGCTTTAGTCCCTCTTTAGTGCTGCTTTAGTCCCTCTTTAGTCCCTATTTAGTGCTGCTTTAGTCCCTCTTTAGTCCCTCTTTAGTGCTGCTTTAGTCCCTCTTTAGTGCTGCTTTAGTCCCTCTTTAGTGCTGCTTTAGTGCTGCTTTAGTCCCTCTTTAGTCCCTCTTTAGTGCTGCTTTAGTCCCTCTTTAGTGCTGCTTTAGTGCTGCTTTAGTCCCTCTTTAGTGCTGCTTTAGTGCTGCTTTAGTCCCTCTTTAGTGCTGCTTTAGTCCCTCTTTAGTCCCTCCTTAGTCCTGCTTTAGTCACTCTTAAGTCCCTCTTTGGTCCCTCTTTAGACCCTCTTTAGTCCCTCCTTAGTCCTGCTTTAGTCCCTTTTTATTCCCTCTTTAGTCCCTCCTTAGTCCTGCTTTAGTCCCTCTTTAGTCCTGCTTTAGTCCCTCTTTAGTCCCTCTTTAGTCCCTCTTTAGTCCCTCTTTAGTCCTGCTTTAGTCCCTCTTTAGTCCCTCTTTAGTCCCTCTTTTGTCCCTCTTTTGTCCCTCTTTAGTCCTGCTTTAGTACCTCTTTAGTGCCGCTTTAGTCCCTCTTTAGTGCTGGTTTAGTCCCTCTTTAGTGCTGGTTTAGTCCCTCTTTAGTGCCGCTTTAGTACCTCTTTAGTGCTGCTTTAGTACCTCTTTAGTGCTGCTTTAGTCCCTCTTTAGTTCCGCTTTAGTCCCTCTTTAGTGCCGCTTTAGTCCCTCTTTAGTGTCGCTTTAGTCCCTCTTTAGTGCCGCTTTAGTCCCTCTTTAGTGCTGCTTTAGTCCCTCTTTAGTCCTGCTTTAGTCCTTCTTTAGACCCTCTTTAGTCCCTCTTTAGTCCCTCTTTAGTCCTGCTTTAGTCCCTCTTTAGTGCTGCTTTAGTCCCTCTTTAGTGCTGCTTTAGTCCCTCTTTAGTGCTGCTTTAGTCCCTCTTTAGTGCCGCTTTAGTACCTCTTTAGTCCTGCTTTGGTCCCTCTTTAGTGCTGCTTTAGTCCCTCTTTAGTGCTGGTTTAGTCCCTCTTTAGTGCTGCTTTAGTACCTCTTTAGTGCCGCTTTAGTCCCTCTTTAGTGCTGCTTTAGTCCCTCTTTAGTGCCGCTTTAGTCCCTCTTTAGTGCCGCTTTAGTCCCTCTTTAGTGCTGCTTTAGTCCCTCTTTAGTACCTCTTTAGTGCTGCTTTAGTGCTGCTTTAGTCCCTCTTTAGTGCTGCTTTAGTCCCTCTTTAGTCCCTCTTTAGTGCTGCTTTAGTCCCTCTTTATTGCCGCTTTAGTCCCTCTTTAGTGCCGCTTTAGTCCCTTTTTAGTCCCTCTTTAGTGCTGCTTTAGTGCTGCTTTAGTCCCTCTTTAGTCCCTCTTTAGTGCTGCTTTAGTCCCTCTTTAGTGCTGCTTTAGTCCCTCTTTAGTGCTGCTTTAGTCCCTCTTTAGTCCCTATTTAGTCCCGCTTTAGTCCCTCTTTAGTGCTGCTTTAGTCCCTCTTTAGTCCCTATTTAGTGCTGCTTTAGTCCCTCTTTAGTCCCTCTTTAGTGCTGCTTTAGTCCCTCTTTAGTGCTGCTTTAGTCCCTCTTTAGTCCCTCTTTAGTGCTGCTTTAGTCCCTCTTTAGTGCTGCTTTAGTGCTGCTTTAGTCCCTCTTTAGTGCTGCTTTAGTGCTGCTTTAGTCCCTCTTTAGTGCTGCTTTAGTCCCTCTTTAGTCCCTCCTTAGTCCTGCTTTAGTCACTCTTAAGTCCCTCTTTGGTCCCTCTTTAGACCCTCTTTAGTCCCTCCTTAGTCCTGCTTTAGTCCCTTTTTATTCCTGCTTTAGTCCCTCTTTAGTCCTGCTTTAGTCCCTCTTTAGTCCCTCTTTAGTCCCTCTTTAGTCCCTCTTTAGTCCTGCTTTAGTCCCTCTTTAGTCCCTCTTTAGTCCCTCTTTTGTCCCTCTTTAGTCCTGCTTTAGTACCTCTTTAGTGCCGGTTTAGTCCCTCTTTAGTGCTGGTTTAGTCCCTCTTTAGTGCTGGTTTAGTCCCTCTTTAGTGCCGCTTTAGTCCCTCTTTAGTCCCTCTTTAGTCCTGCTTTAGTCCCTCTTTAGTCCCTCTTTAGTCCCTCTTTAGTCCCTCTTTTGTCCCTCTTTAGTCCCTCTTTAGTCCCTCTTTTGTCCCTCTTTAGTCCTGCTTTAGTACCTCTTTAGTGCCGCTTTAGTACCTCTTTAGTGCCGCTTTAGTCCCTCTTTAGTGCTGGTTTAGTCCCTCTTTAGTGCCGCTTTAGTACCTCTTTAGTGCCGCTTTAGTCCCTCTTTAGTGCTGGTTTAGTCCCTCTTTAGTCCCTCTTTAGTCCCTCTTTTGTCCCTCTTTAGTCCTGCTTTAGTACCTCTTTAGTGCCGCTTTAGTACCTCTTTAGTGCCGCTTTAGTCCCTCTTTAGTGCTGGTTTAGTCCCTCTTTAGTGCCGCTTTAGTACCTCTTTAGTGCTGCTTTAGTCCCTCTTTAGTTCCGCTTTAGTCCCTCTTTAGTGCCGCTTTAGTCCCTCTTTAGTGTCGCTTTAGTCCCTCTTTAGTGCCGCTTTAGTCCCTCTTTAGTGCCGCTTTAGTCCCTCTTTAGTGCTGCTTTAGTCCCTCTTTAGTGCTGCTTTAGTGCTGCTTTAGTCCCTCTTTAGTGCTGCTTTAGTCCCTCTTTAGTCCCTCTTTAGTCCCGCTTTAGTCCATCTTTAGTGCTGCTTTAGTCCCTCTTTAGTCCCTCTTTAGTGCTGCTTTAGTCCCGCTTTAGTCCCTCTTTAGTGCCGCTTTAGTCCCTCTTTAGTGCCGCTTTAGTCCCTCTTTAGTGCTGCTTTAGTCCCTCTTTAGTGCCGCTTTAGTACCTCTTTAGTCCTGCTTTGGTCCCTCTTTAGTGCTGCTTTAGTCCCTCTTTAGTGCTGGTTTAGTCCCTCTTTAGTGCTGGTTTAGTCCCTCTTTAGTGCTGCTTTAGTACCTCTTTAGTGCCGCTTTAGTCCCTCTTTAGTGCTGGTTTAGTCCCTCTTTAGTGCCGCTTTAGTCCCTCTTTAGTGCCGCTTTAGTCCCTCTTTAGTGTCGCTTTAGTCCCTCTTTAGTGCCGCTTTAGTCCCTCTTTAGTGCCGCTTTAGTCCCTCTTTAGTGCCGCTTTAGTCCCTCTTTAGTGCCGCTTTAGTCCCTCTTTAGTGCTGCTTTAGTCCCTCTTTAGTCCCTCTTTAGTGCTGCTTTAGTCCCTCTTTAGTGCTGCTTTAGTGCTGCTTTAGTCCCTCTTTAGTGCTGCTTTAGTCCCTCTTTAGTCCCTCTTTAGTGCCGCTTTAGTCCCTCTTTAGTGCTGCTTTAGTCCCTCTTTAGTCCCTCTTTAGTGCTGCTTTAGTCCCTCTTTAGTCCCTCTTTAGTGCTGCTTTAGTCCCGCTTTAGTCCCTCTTTAGTGCCGCTTTAGTCCCTCTTTAGTGCCGCTTTAGTCCCTCTTTAGTGCCGCTTTAGTCCCTCTTTAGTGCTGCTTTAGTCCCTCTTTAGTCCCTCTTTAGTGCTGCTTTAGTGCTGCTTTAGTCCCTCTTTAGTGCCGCTTTAGTCCCTCTTTAGTCCCGCTTTAGTCCCTCTTTAGTGCCGCTTTAGTCCTTCTTTAGTCCCTCTTTAGTGCTGCTTTAGTCCCTCTTTAGTCCCTCTTTAGTCCCTCTTTAGTGCTGCTTTAGTGCTGCTTTAGTCCCTCTTTAGTGCTGCTTTAGTCCCTCTTTAGTGCTGCTTTAGTCCCTCTTTAGTCCCTCTTTAGTCCCTCTTTAGTCCCTCTTTAGTGCTGCTTTAGTGCTGCTTTAGTCCCTCTTTAGTGCTGCTTTAGTCCCTCTTTAGTCCCTCTTAGTCCCTCTTTAGTGCTGCTTTAGTCCCTCTTTAGTGCTGCTTTAGTCCCTCTTAAGTCCCTCTTTAGTCCCTCTTTAGTGCTGCTTTAGTCCCTCTTTAGTGCTGGTTTAGTCCCTCTTTAGTGCTGCTTTAGTACCTCTTTAGTGGCGCTTTAGTCCCTCTTTAGTGCTGGTTTAGTCCCTCTTTAGTGCCGCTTTAGTACCTCTTTAGTGCCGCTTTAGTACCTCTTTAGTGCTGCTTTAGTACCTCTTTAGTCCCTCTTTAGTGCTGCTTTAGTCCCTCTTTAGTCCCTCTTTAGTGCTGCTTTAGTCCCTCTTTAGTCCCTCTTTAGTCCCTCTTTAGTCCCTCTTTAGTGCTGCTTTAGTCCCTCTTTAGTCCCTCTTTAGTGCTGCTTTAGTGCTGCTTTAGTCCCTCTTTAGTGCTGCTTTAGTCCCTCTTTAGTGCTGCTTTAGTCCCTCTTTAGTCCCTCTTTAGTCCCTCTTTAGTCCCTCTTTAGTGCTGCTTTAGTCCCTCTTTAGTGCTGCTTTAGTGTTTCTTTAGTCCCTCTTTAGTGCTGCTTTAGTCCCTCTTTAGTGCTGCTTTAGTCCCTCTTTAGTGCTGCTTTAGTCCCTCTTTAGTGCTGCTTTAGTCCCTCTTTAGTCCCGCTTTAGTCCCTCTTTAGTGCTGCTTTAGTCCCTCTTTAGTGCTGCTTTAGTCCCTCTTTAGTCCCTCTTTAGTGCCGCTTTAGTCCCTCTTTAGTGCCGCTTTAGTCCCTCTTTAGTCCCTCTTTAGTCCCTCTTTAGTGCTGCTTTAGTCCCTCTTTAGTCCCTCTTTAGTGCTGCTTTAGTCCCTCTTTAGTGCTGCTTTAGTCCCTCTTTAGTCCCTCCTTAGTCCCTCCTTAGTCCTGCTTTAGTCCCTCTTTATTCCCTCTTTAGTCCCTCCTTAGTCCCTCTTAAGTCCCTCTTTAGACCCTCTTTAGTCCCTCCTTAGTCCCTCCTTAGTCCTGCTTTAGTCCCTCTTAAGTCCCTCTTTAGTCCCTCTTTAGTGCTGCTTTAGTCCCTCTTTAGTGCTGGTTTAGTCCCTCTTTAGTGCTGCTTTAGTACCTCTTTAGTGGCGCTTTAGTCCCTCTTTAGTGCTGGTTTAGTCCCTCTTTAGTGCCGCTTTAGTACCTCTTTAGTGCCGCTTTAGTACCTCTTTAGTGCTGCTTTAGTCCCTCTTTAGTCCCTCTTTAGTGCTGCTTTAGTCCCTCTTTAGTGCTGCTTTAGTCCCTCTTTAGTCCCTCTTTAGTCCCTCTTTAGTCCCTCTTTAGTGCTGCTTTAGTCCCTCTTTAGTGCTGCTTTAGTCCCTCTTTAGTCCCTCTTTAGTCCCTCTTTAGTCCCTCTTTAGTGCTGCTTTAGTCCCTCTTTAGTGCTGCTTTAGTGTTGCTTTAGTCCCTCTTTAGTGCTGCTTTAGTCCCTCTTTAGTGCTGCTTTAGTGCTGCTTTAGTCCCTCTTTAGTGCTGCTTTAGTCCCTCTTTAGTCCCGCTTTAGTCCCTCTTTAGTGCTGCTTTAGTCCCTCTTTAGTCCCTCTTTAGTGCTGCTTTAGTCCCTCTTTAGTCCCTCTTTAGTCCCTCTTTAGTCCCTCTTTAGTGCTGCTTTAGTCCCTCTTTAGTGCTGCTTTAGTGTTGCTTTAGTCCCTCTTTAGTGCTGCTTTAGTCCCTCTTTAGTGCTGCTTTAGTGCTGCTTTAGTCCCTCTTTAGTGCTGCTTTAGTCCCTCTTTAGTGCCGCTTTAGTCCCTCTTTAGTGCCGCTTTAGTCCCTCTTTAGTCCCTCTTTAGTGCTGCTTTAGTCCCTCTTTAGTCCCTCTTAGTCCCTCTTTAGTGCCGCTTTAGTCCCTCTTTAGTGCTGCTTTAGTCCCTCTTTAGTCCCTCTTTAGTCCCTCTTTAGTCCCTCTTTAGTCCCTCTTTAGTGCTGCTTTAGTCCCTCTTTAGTCCCTCTTTAGTGCTGCTTTAGTGCTGCTTTAGTCCCTCTTTAGTGCTGCTTTAGTCCCTCTTTAGTGCTGCTTTAGTCCCTCTTTAGTCCCTCTTTAGTCCCTCTTTAGTCCCTCTTTAGTGCTGCTTTAGTCCCTCTTTAGTGCTGCTTTAGTGTTGCTTTAGTCCCTCTTTAGTGCTGCTTTAGTCCCTACTTAGTCCCTCCTTAGTCCTGCTTTAGTCCCTCTTTAGTCCTGCTTTAGTCCCTCCTTAGTCCTGCTTTAGTCCCTCTTTAGTCCTTCTTTAGTCCTGCTTTAGTCCTTCTTTAGACCCTCTTTAGTCCCTCTTTTGTCCCGCTTTAGTCCCTCTTTAGTGCTGCTTTAGTCCCTCTTTAGTGCTGCTTTAGTCCCTCTTTAGTGCTGCTTTAGTCCCTCTTTAGTGCCGCTTTAGTACCTCTTTAGTCCTGCTTTGGTCCCTCTTTAGTGCTGCTTTAGTCCCTCTTTAGTGCTGCTTTAGTACCTCTTTAGTGCCGCTTTAGTCCCTCTTTAGTGCTGCTTTAGTCCCTCTTTAGTGCCGCTTTAGTCCCTCTTTAGTGCCGCTTTAGTCCCTCTTTAGTGCTGGTTTAGTCCCTCTTTAGTGCCGCTTTAGTACCTCTTTAGTGCTGCTTTAGTACCTCTTTAGTGCTGCTTTAGTCCCTCTTTAGTTCCGCTTTAGTCCCTCTTTAGTGCCGCTTTAGTCCCTCTTTAGTGTCGCTTTAGTCCCTCTTTAGTGCCGCTTTAGTCCCTCTTTAGTGCTGCTTTAGTCCCTCTTTAGTGCTGCTTTAGTGCTGCTTTAGTCCCTCTTTAGTGCTTCTTTAGTCCCTCTTTAGTCCCTCTTTAGTCCCGCTTTAGTCCATCTTTAGTGCTGCTTTAGTCCCTCTTTAGTCCCTCTTTAGTGCTGCTTTAGTCCCGCTTTAGTCCCTCTTTAGTGCCGCTTTAGTCCCTCTTTAGTGCCGCTTTAGTCCCTCTTTAGTGCTGCTTTAGTCCCTCTTTAGTGCCGCTTTAGTACCTCTTTAGTCCTGCTTTGGTCCCTCTTTAGTGCTGCTTTAGTCCCTCTTTAGTGCTGGTTTAGTCCCTCTTTAGTGCTGGTTTAGTCCCTCTTTAGTGCTGCTTTAGTACCTCTTTAGTGCCGCTTTAGTCCCTCTTTAGTGCTGGTTTAGTCCCTCTTTAGTGCCGCTTTAGTCCCTCTTTAGTGCTGCTTTAGTCCCTCTTTAGTGTCGCTTTAGTCCCTCTTTAGTGTCGCTTTAGTCCCTCTTTAGTGCCGCTTTAGTCCCTCTTTAGTGCCGCTTTAGTCCCTCTTTAGTGCCGCTTTAGTCCCTCTTTAGTGCCGCTTTAGTCCCTCTTTAGTGCTGCTTTAGTCCCTCTTTAGTCCCTCTTTAGTGCTGCTTTAGTCCCTCTTTAGTGCTGCTTTAGTGCTGCTTTAGTCCCTCTTTAGTGCTGCTTTAGTCCCTCTTTAGTCCCTCTTTAGTCCCGCTTTAGTCCATCTTTAGTGCTGCTTTAGTCCCTCTTTAGTCCCTCTTTAGTGCTGCTTTAGTCCCTCTTTAGTCCCTCTTTAGTGCTGCTTTAGTCCCGCTTTAGTCCCTCTTTAGTGCCGCTTTAGTCCCTCTTTAGTGCCGCTTTAGTCCCTCTTTAGTGCCGCTTTAGTCCCTCTTTAGTGCTGCTTTAGTCCCTCTTTAGTCCCTCTTTAGTGCTGCTTTAGTGCTGCTTTAGTCCCTCTTTAGTGCCGCTTTAGTCCCTCTTTAGTCCCGCTTTAGTCCCTCTTTAGTGCCGCTTTAGTCCTTCTTTAGTCCCTCTTTAGTGCTGCTTTAGTCCCTCTTTAGTCCCTCTTTAGTCCCTCTTTAGTGCTGCTTTAGTGCTGCTTTAGTCCCTCTTTAGTGCTGCTTTAGTCCCTCTTTAGTGCTGCTTTAGTCCCTCTTTAGTCCCTCTTTAGTCCCTCTTTAGTGCTGCTTTAGTCCCTCTTTAGTCCCTCTTAGTCCCTCTTTAGTGCTGCTTTAGTCCCTCTTTAGTGCTGCTTTAGTCCCTCTTAAGTCCCTCTTTAGTCCCTCTTTAGTGCTGCTTTAGTCCCTCTTTAGTGCTGGTTTAGTCCCTCTTTAGTGCTGCTTTAGTCCCTCTTTAGTGCCGCTTTAGTACCTCTTTAGTGCCGCTTTAGTACCTCTTTAGTGCTGCTTTAGTACCTCTTTAGTCCCTCTTTAGTGCTGCTTTAGTCCCTCTTTAGTGCTGCTTTAGTCCCTCTTTAGTCCCTCTTTAGTCCCTCTTTAGTCCCTCTTTAGTGCTGCTTTAGTCCCTCTTTAGTCCCTCTTTAGTGCTGCTTTAGTGCTGCTTTAGTCCCTCTTTAGTGCTGCTTTAGTCCCTCTTTAGTGCTGCTTTAGTCCCTCTTTAGTCCCTCTTTAGTCCCTCTTTAGTGCTGCTTTAGTCCCTCTTTAGTGCTGCTTTAGTGTTTCTTTAGTCCCTCTTTAGTGCTGCTTTAGTCCCTCTTTAGTGCTGCTTTAGTCCCTCTTTAGTGCTGCTTTAGTCCCTCTTTAGTGCTGCTTTAGTCCCTCTTTAGTGCTGCTTTAGTCCCTCTTTAGTCCCTCTTTAGTGCCGCTTTAGTCCCTCTTTAGTGCCGCTTTAGTCCCTCTTTAGTCCCTCTTTAGTCCCTCTTTAGTGCTGCTTTAGTCCCTCTTTAGTCCCTCTTTAGTGCTGCTTTAGTCCCTCTTTAGTGCTGCTTTAGTCCCTCTTTAGTCCCTCCTTAGTCCCTCCTTAGTCCTGCTTTAGTCCCTCTTTATTCCCTCTTTAGTCCCTCCTTAGTCCCTCTTAAGTCCCTCTTTAGACCCTCTTTAGTCCCTCCTTAGTCCCTCCTTAGTCCCTCCTTAGTCCTGCTTTAGTCCCTCTTAAGTCCCTCTTTAGTCCCTCTTTAGTGCTGCTTTAGTCCCTCTTTAGTGCTGGTTTAGTCCCTCTTTAGTGCTGCTTTAGTACCTCTTTAGTGGCGCTTTAGTCCCTCTTTAGTGCTGGTTTAGTCCCTCTTTAGTGCCGCTTTAGTACCTCTTTAGTGCCGCTTTAGTACCTCTTTAGTGCTGCTTTAGTCCCTCTTTAGTCCCTCTTTAGTGCTGCTTTAGTCCCTCTTTAGTGCTGCTTTAGTCCCTCTTTAGTCCTTCTTTAGTCCCTCTTTAGTCCCTCTTTAGTGCTGCTTTAGTCCCTCTTTAGTGCTGCTTTAGTCCCTCTTTAGTCCCTCTTTAGTCCCTCTTTAGTCCCTCTTTAGTGCTGCTTTAGTGTTGCTTTAGTCCCTCTTTAGTGCTGCTTTAGTCCCTCTTTAGTGCTGCTTTAGTGCTGCTTTAGTCCCTCTTTAGTGCTGCTTTAGTCCCTCTTTAGTGCTGCTTTAGTCCCTCTTTAGTCCCGCTTTAGTCCCTCTTTAGTGCTGCTTTAGTCCCTCTTTAGTCCCTCTTTAGTGCTGCTTTAGTCCCTCTTTAGTCCCTCTTTAGTGCCGCTTTAGTCCCTCTTTAGTGCCGCTTTAGTCCCTCTTTAGTCCCTCTTTAGTGCTGCTTTAGTCCCTCTTTAGTCCCTCTTAGTCCCTCTTTAGTGCCGCTTTAGTCCCTCTTTAGTGCTGCTTTAGTCCCTCTTTAGTCCCTCTTTAGTCCCTCTTTAGTCCCTCTTTAGTCCCTCTTTAGTGCTGCTTTAGTCCCTCTTTAGTCCCTCTTTAGTGCTGCTTTAGTGCTGCTTTAGTCCCTCTTTAGTGCTGCTTTAGTCCCTCTTTAGTGCTGCTTTAGTCCCTCTTTAGTCCCTCTTTAGTCCCTCTTTAGTGCTGCTTTAGTCCCTCTTTAGTGCTGCTTTAGTGTTGCTTTAGTCCCTCTTTAGTGCTGCTTTAGTCCCTCCTTAGTCCTGCTTTAGTCCCTCTTTAGTCCTTCTTTAGTCCTGCTTTAGTCCTTCTTTAGACCCTCTTTAGTCCCTCTTTTGTCCCTCTTTAGTCCTGCTTTAGTCCCTCTTTAGTGCTGCTTTAGTCCCTCTTTAGTGCTGCTTTAGTCCCTCCTTAGTCCTGCTTTAGTCCCTCTTTAGTCCTTCTTTAGTCCTGCTTTAGTCCTTCTTTAGACCCTCTTTAGTCCCTCTTTTGTCCCTCTTTAGTCCTGCTTTAGTCCCTCTTTAGTCCTGCTTTAGTCCCTCCTTAGTCCTGCTTTAGTCCCTCTTTAGTCCTTCTTTAGTCCTGCTTTAGTCCTTCTTTAGACCCTCTTTAGTCCCTCTTTTGTCCCTCTTTAGTCCTGCTTTAGTCCCTCTTTAGTGCTGCTTTAGTCCCTCTTTAGTGCTGCTTTAGTCCCTCTTTAGTGCTGCTTTAGTCCCTCTTTAGTGCCGCTTTAGTACCTCTTTAGTCCTGCTTTGGTCCCTCTTTAGTGCTGCTTTAGTCCCTCTTTAGTGCTGCTTTAGTACCTCTTTAGTGCCGCTTTAGTCCCTCTTTAGTGCTGCTTTAGTCCCTCTTTAGTGCCGCTTTAGTCCCTCTTTAGTGCCGCTTTAGTCCCTCTTTAGTGCTGCTTTAGTCCCTCTTTAGTCCCTCTTTAGTGCTGCTTTAGTCCCTCTTTAGTGCTGCTTTAGTCCCTCTTTAGTCCCTCTTTAGTGCTGCTTTAGTCCCTCTTTATTGCCGCTTTAGTCCCTCTTTAGTGCCGCTTTAGTCCCTCTTTAGTGCCGCTTTAGTCCCTTTTTAGTCCCTCTTTAGTGCTGCTTTAGTGCTGCTTTAGTCCCTCTTTAGTGCTGCTTTAGTCCCTCTTTAGTGCTGCTTTAGTCCCTCTTTAGTCCCTATTTAGTCCCGCTTTAGTCCCTCTTTAGTGCTGCTTTAGTCCCTCTTTAGTCCCTATTTAGTGCTGCTTTAGTCCCTCTTTAGTCCCTCTTTAGTGCTGCTTTAGTCCCTCTTTAGTGCTGCTTTAGTCCCTCTTTAGTCCCTCTTTAGTGCTGCTTTAGTCCCTCTTTAGTGCTGCTTTAGTCCCTCTTTAGTGCTGCTTTAGTGCTGCTTTAGTCCCTCTTTAGTGCTGCTTTAGTCCCTCTTTAGTCCCTCCTTAGTCCTGCTTTAGTCCCTTTTTATTCCCTCTTTAGTCCCTCCTTAGTCCTGCTTTAGTCACTCTTAAGTCCCTCTTTGGTCCCTCTTTAGTCCCTCCTTAGTCCTGCATTAGTCCCTTTTTATTCCCTCTTTAGTCCCTCCTTAGTCCTGCTTTAGTCCCTCTTTAGTCCTGCTTTAGTCCCTCTTTAGTCCCTCTTTAGTCCCTCTTTAGTCCTGCTTTAGTCCCTCTTTAGTCCCTCTTTAGTCCCTCTTTAGTCCCTCTTTTGTCCCTCTTTAGTCCTGCTTTAGTACCTCTTTAGTGCCGCTTTAGTCCCTCTTTAGTGCTGGTTTAGTCCCTCTTTAGTCCCGCTTTAGTCCCTCTTTAGTGCTGCTTTAGTCCCTCTTTAGTCCCTCTTTAGTGCCGCTTTAGTCCCTCTTTAGTGCTGCTTTAGTACCTCTTTAGTCCCTCTTTAGTGCTGCTTTAGTGCTGCTTTAGTCCCTCTTTAGTGCTGCTTTAGTCCCTCTTTAGTGCCCTCTTTAGTGCTGTTTTAGTCCCTCTTTAGTGCTGTTTTAGTCCCTCTTTAGTGCTGCTTTAGTCCCTCTTTAGTGCTGCTTTAGTCCCTCTTTAGTGCCGCTTTAGTCCATCTTTAGTGCCGCTTTAGTCCATCTTTAGTGCCGCTTTAGTCCATCTTTAGTGCCGCTTTAGTCCCTCTTTAGTCCCTCTTTAGTCCCTCTTTAGTGCCGCTTTAGTCCCTCTTTAGTGCTGCTTTAGTCCCTCTTTAGTGCTGCTTTAGTCCCTCTTTAGTGCTGCTTTAGTCCCTCTTTAGTGCTGCTTTAGTCCCTCTTTAGTGCTGCTTTAGTCCCTCTTTAGTGCTGCTTTAGTCCCTCTTTAGTGCTGCTTTAGTCCCTCTTTAGTGCTGCTTTAGTCCCTCTTTAGTGCTGCTTTAGTCCCTCTTTAGTGCTGCTTTAGTCCCTCTTTAGTGCTGCTTTAGTCCCTCTTTAGTGCTGTTTTAGTCCCTCTTTAGTGCTGCTTTAGTCCCTCTTTAGTCCCTCTTTAGTGCCGCTTTAGTCCCTCTTTAGTGCTGTTTTAGTCCCTCTTTAGTGCTGCTTTAGTCCCTCTTTAGTGCTGCTTTAGTCCCTCTTTAGTGCTGCTTTAGTCCCTTTTTAGTGCTGTTTTAGTCCCTCTTTAGTGCTGCTTTAGTCCCTCTTTAGTGCTGCTTTAGTCCCTCTTTAGTGCTGTTTTAGTCCCTCTTTAGTGCTGTTTTAGTCCCTCTTTAGTGCTGCTTTAGTCCCTCTTTAGTGCTGCTTTAGTCCCTCTTTAGTGCTGTTTTAGTCCCTCTTTAGTGCTGTTTTAGTCCCTCTTTAGTGCTGCTTTAGTCCCTCTTTAGTGCTGCTTTAGTCCCTCTTTAGTGCTGTTTTAGTCCCTCTTTAGTGCTGTTTTAGTCCCTCTTTAGTGCTGCTTTAGTCCCTCTTTAGTGCTGCTTTAGTCCCTCTTTAGTGCTGCTTTAGTCCCTCTTTAGTGCTGTTTTAGTCCCTCTTTAGTGCTGCTTTAGTCCCTCTTTAGTGCTGCTTTAGTCCCTCTTTAGTGCTGCTTTAGTCCCTCTTTAGTGCTGCTTTAGTCCCTCTTTAGTGCTGCTTTAGTCCCTCTTTAGTGCTGCTTTAGTCCCTCTTTAGTGCTGCTTTAGTCCCTCTTTAGTGCTGCTTTAGTCCCTCTTTAGTGCCGCTTTAGTACCTCTTTAGTCCTGCTTTGGTCCCTCTTTAGTGCTGCTTTAGTCCCTCTTTAGTGCTGCTTTAGTACCTCTTTAGTGCCGCTTTAGTCCCTCTTTAGTGCTGCTTTAGTCCCTCTTTAGTGCCGCTTTAGTCCCTCTTTAGTGCCGCTTTAGTCCCTCTTTAGTGCTGCTTTAGTCCCTCTTTAGTCCCTCTTTAGTGCTGCTTTAGTCCCTCTTTAGTGCTGCTTTAGTCCCTCTTTAGTCCCTCTTTAGTGCTGCTTTAGTCCCTCTTTATTGCCGCTTTAGTCCCTCTTTAGTGCCGCTTTAGTCCCTCTTTAGTGCCGCTTTAGTCCCTTTTTAGTCCCTCTTTAGTGCTGCTTTAGTGCTGCTTTAGTCCCTCTTTAGTGCTGCTTTAGTCCCTCTTTAGTGCTGCTTTAGTCCCTCTTTAGTCCCTATTTAGTCCCGCTTTAGTCCCTCTTTAGTGCTGCTTTAGTCCCTCTTTAGTCCCTATTTAGTGCTGCTTTAGTCCCTCTTTAGTCCCTCTTTAGTGCTGCTTTAGTCCCTCTTTAGTGCTGCTTTAGTCCCTCTTTAGTCCCTCTTTAGTGCTGCTTTAGTCCCTCTTTAGTGCTGCTTTAGTCCCTCTTTAGTGCTGCTTTAGTGCTGCTTTAGTCCCTCTTTAGTGCTGCTTTAGTCCCTCTTTAGTCCCTCCTTAGTCCTGCTTTAGTCCCTTTTTATTCCCTCTTTAGTCCCTCCTTAGTCCTGCTTTAGTCACTCTTAAGTCCCTCTTTGGTCCCTCTTTAGTCCCTCCTTAGTCCTGCATTAGTCCCTTTTTATTCCCTCTTTAGTCCCTCCTTAGTCCTGCTTTAGTCCCTCTTTAGTCCTGCTTTAGTCCCTCTTTAGTCCCTCTTTAGTCCCTCTTTAGTCCTGCTTTAGTCCCTCTTTAGTCCCTCTTTAGTCCCTCTTTAGTCCCTCTTTTGTCCCTCTTTAGTCCTGCTTTAGTACCTCTTTAGTGCCGCTTTAGTCCCTCTTTAGTGCTGGTTTAGTCCCTCTTTAGTCCCGCTTTAGTCCCTCTTTAGTGCTGCTTTAGTCCCTCTTTAGTCCCTCTTTAGTGCCGCTTTAGTCCCTCTTTAGTGCTGCTTTAGTACCTCTTTAGTCCCTCTTTAGTGCTGCTTTAGTGCTGCTTTAGTCCCTCTTTAGTGCTGCTTTAGTCCCTCTTTAGTGCCCTCTTTAGTGCTGTTTTAGTCCCTCTTTAGTGCTGTTTTAGTCCCTCTTTAGTGCTGCTTTAGTCCCTCTTTAGTGCTGCTTTAGTCCCTCTTTAGTGCCGCTTTAGTCCATCTTTAGTGCCGCTTTAGTCCATCTTTAGTGCCGCTTTAGTCCCTCTTTAGTCCCTCTTTAGTCCCTCTTTAGTGCTGCTTTAGTCCCTCTTTAGTGCTGCTTTAGTCCCTCTTTAGTGCTGCTTTAGTCCCTCTTTAGTGCTGCTTTAGTCCCTCTTTAGTGCTGCTTTAGTCCCTCTTTAGTGCTGTTTTAGTCCCTCTTTAGTGCTGCTTTAGTCCCTCTTTAGTGCTGCTTTAGTCCCTCTTTAGTGCTGCTTTAGTCCCTCTTTAGTGCTGCTTTAGTCCCTCTTTAGTGCTGCTTTAGTCCCTCTTTAGTGCTGCTTTAGTCCCTCTTTAGTGCTGTTTTAGTCCCTCTTTAGTGCTGCTTTAGTCCCTCTTTAGTCCCTCTTTAGTGCTGCTTTAGTCCCTCTTTAGTGCTGTTTTAGTCCCTCTTTAGTGCTGCTTTAGTCCCTCTTTAGTGCTGCTTTAGTCCCTCTTTAGTGCTGCTTTAGTCCCTTTTTAGTGCTGTTTTAGTCCCTCTTTAGTGCTGCTTTAGTCCCTCTTTAGTGCTGCTTTAGTCCCTCTTTAGTGCTGTTTTAGTCCCTCTTTAGTGCTGTTTTAGTCCCTCTTTAGTGCTGCTTTAGTCCCTCTTTAGTGCTGCTTTAGTCCCTCTTTAGTGCTGTTTTAGTCCCTCTTTAGTGCTGTTTTAGTCCCTCTTTAGTGCTGCTTTAGTCCCTCTTTAGTGCTGCTTTAGTCCCTCTTTAGTGCTGTTTTAGTCCCTCTTTAGTGCTGTTTTAGTCCCTCTTTAGTGCTGCTTTAGTCCCTCTTTAGTGCTGCTTTAGTCCCTCTTTAGTGCTGCTTTAGTCCCTCTTTAGTGCTGTTTTAGTCCCTCTTTAGTGCTGCTTTAGTCCCTCTTTAGTGCTGCTTTAGTCCCTCTTTAGTGCTGCTTTAGTCCCTCTTTAGTGCTGCTTTAGTCCCTCTTTAGTGCTGCTTTAGTCCCTCTTTAGTGCTGCTTTAGTCCCTCTTTAGTGCTGCTTTAGTCCCTCTTTAGTGCTGTTTTAGTACCTTGTATTGCCGGGCGGAGCTGCTCTCGTGTCCCTCTTGGACCTGGTTGAATCTCGTCTCCATCGTCTTCAGTTGCGTCTCCATCTGCTCCACAAACTGAAGCTCAGAGTGAGTCCTGAGGCTCAGGGCCGAGATGGAGGACGACAGGTTCTGCACCTGCACAACAAAGATCATTGATGGAGGACGACAGGTTCTGCACCTGGACAACAAAGATCATTGATGGAGGACGACAGGTTCTGCACCTGGACAACAAAGATCATTGATGGAGGACGACAGGTTCTGCACCTGGACAACAAAGATCATTGATGGAGGACGACAGGTTCTGCACCTGGACAACAAAGATCATTGATGGAGGACGACAGGTTCTGCACCTGGACAACAAAGATCATTGATGGAGGACGACAGGTTCTGCACCTGCACAACAAAGATCATTGATGGAGGACGACAGGTTCTGCACCTGCACAACAAAGATCATTGATGGAGGACGACAGGTTCTGCACCTGGACAACAAAGATCATTGATGGCGGACGACAGGTTCTGCACCTGGACAACAAAGATCATTGATGGAGGACGACAGGTTCTGCACCTGGACAACAAAGATCATTGATGGAGGACGACAGGTTCTGCACCTGGACAACAAAGATCATTGATGGAGGACGACAGGTTCTGCACCTGCACAACAAAGATCATTGATGGAGGACGACAGGTTCTGCACCTGGACAACAAAGATCATTGATGGAGGACGACAGGTTCTGCACCTGGACAACAAAGATCATTGATGGAGGACGACAGGTTCTGCACCTGGACAACAAAGATCATTGATGGAGGACGACAGGTTCTGCACCTGGACAACAAAGATCATTGATGGAGGACGACAGGTTCTGCACCTGGACAACAAAGATCATTGATGGAGGACGACAGGTTCTGCACCTGGACAACAAAGATCATTGATGGAGGACGACAGGTTCTGCACCTGCACAACAAAGATCATTGATGGAGGACGACAGGTTCTGCACCTGGACAACAAAGATCATTGATGGAGGACGACAGGTTCTGCACCTGGACAACAAAGATCATTGATGGAGGACGACAGGTTCTGCACCTGGACAACAAAGATCATTGATGGAGGACGACAGGTTCTGCACCTGGACAACAAAGATCATTGATGGAGGACGACAGGTTCTGCACCTGGACAACAAAGATCATTGATGGAGGACGACAGGTTCTGCACCTGCACAACAAAGATCATTGATGGAGGACGACAGGTTCTGCACCTGCACAACAAAGATCATTGATGGAGGACGACAGGTTCTGCACCTGGACAACAAAGATCATTGATGGCGGACGACAGGTTCTGCACCTGGACAACAAAGATCATTGATGGAGGACGACAGGTTCTGCACCTGGACAACAAAGATCATTGATGGAGGACGACAGGTTCTGCACCTGGACAACAAAGATCATTGATGGAGGACGACAGGTTCTGCACCTGCACAACAAAGATCATTGATGGAGGACGACAGGTTCTGCACCTGGACAACAAAGATCATTGATGGAGGACGACAGGTTCTGCACCTGGACAACAAAGATCATTGATGGAGGACGACAGGTTCTGCACCTGGACAACAAAGATCATTGATGGAGGACGACAGGTTCTGCACCTGGACAACAAAGATCATTGATGGAGGACGACAGGTTCTGCACCTGGACAACAAAGATCATTGATGGAGGACGACAGGTTCTGCACCTGGACAACAAAGATCATTGATGGAGGACGACAGGTTCTGCACCTGCACAACAAAGATCATTGATGGAGGACGACAGGTTCTGCACCTGGACAACAAAGATCATTGATGGAGGACGACAGGTTCTGCACCTGGACAACAAAGATCATTGATGGAGGACGACAGGTTCTGCACCTGGACAACAAAGATCATTGATGGAGGACGACAGGTTCTGCACCTGCACAACAAAGATCATTGATGGAGGACGACAGGTTCTGCACCTGGACAACAAAGATCATTGATGGAGGACGACAGGTTCTGCACCTGGACAACAAAGATCATTGATGGAGGACGACAGGTTCTGCACCTGGACAACAAAGATCATTGATGGAGGACGACAGGTTCTGCACCTGGACAACAAAGATCATTGATGGAGGACGACAGGTTCTGCACCTGCACAACAAAGATCATTGATGGAGGACGACAGGTTCTGCACCTGGACAACAAAGATCATTGATGGAGGACGACAGGTTCTGCACCTGGACAACAAAGATCATTGATGGAGGACGACAGGTTCTGCACCTGGACAACAAAGATCATTGATGGAGGACGACAGGTTCTGCACCTGCACAACAAAGATCATTGATGGAGGACGACAGGTTCTGCACCTGGACAACAAAGATCATTGATGGAGGACGACAGGTTCTGCACCTGCACAACAAAGATCATTGATGGAGGACGACAGGTTCTGCACCTGGACAACAAAGATCATTGATGGAGGACGACAGGTTCTGCACCTGCACAACAAAGATCATTGATGGAGGACGACAGGTTCTGCACCTGGACAACAAAGATCATTGATGGAGGACGACAGGTTCTGCACCTGGACAACAAAGATCATTGATGGAGGACGACAGGTTCTGCACCTGGACAACAAAGATCATTGATGGAGGACGACAGGTTCTGCACCTGGACAACAAAGATCATTGATGGAGGACGACAGGTTCTGCACCTGGACAACAAAGATCATTGATGGAGGACGACAGGTTCTGCACCTGGACAACAAAGATCATTGATGGAGGACGACAGGTTCTGCACCTGCACAACAAAGATCATTGATGGAGGACGACAGGTTCTGCACCTGGACAACAAAGATCATTGATGGAGGACGACAGGTTCTGCACCTGGACAACAAAGATCATTGATGGAGGACGACAGGTTCTGCACCTGGACAACAAAGATCATTGATGGAGGACGACAGGTTCTGCACCTGCACAACAAAGATCATTGATGGAGGACGACAGGTTCTGCACCTGCACAACAAAGATCATTGATGGAGGACGACAGGTTCTGCACCTGGACAACAAAGATCATTGATGGAGGACGACAGGTTCTGCACCTGGACAACAAAGATCATTGATGGAGGACGACAGGTTCTGCACCTGCACAACAAAGATCATTGATGGAGGACGACAGGTTCTGCACCTGCACAACAAAGATCATTGATGGAGGACGACAGGTTCTGCACCTGCACAACAAAGATCATTCACACTCTGGACTCTTTGAACGTGTGACTGAATCAAGAAACAGACAGTTCAGAGGTCAGAGGTCAGAGGTCACCAAGAGGAAACAAGTCTCCACTTGAGTCTGGCGGGAATGTAACACTTGTGTACCAACAACAACAACAACAACAACAACCACAACAACAACAAGTCTACAAACGGGATCAACCTAATCAAACAGCTCCTCCTACTGGACAAACAGCTGTGTTGTAGTTCTCACCTCGTCCAGCAGGGGTGTGTGTGGTCCAGCAGGAGTGTGTGTGGTCCAGCAGGAGTGTGTGTGGTCCAGCAGGAGTGTGTGTTGTAGTTCTCACTTTGTCCAGCAGGAGGCGCAGCTGGCGGCTCCGTGCGTCTCGGTTGCACATGTTCTGTTGCGGGGCCACCACGGTGCAGACACAGCGGCCCTCAGGATCCTGAGCCGAGCTGTAAACCTGCCACGGGTCGTCACGGAGCGACGAGGGCGCCGAGGGGCCCACCTGACACACACACACAACACACAACTCAACACACATGATACACACACACAACACAACACACCTGACACACACACACAACACACAACTCAACACACATGATACACACACACAACACAACACACATGATACACACACACAACACACATGATACACACACAACACACAACTCAACACACATGATACACACACACAACACAACACACATGATACACACACACAACACACATGATACACACACAACACACAACTCAACACACATGATACACACACACAACACAACACACCTGACACACACACACAACACACAACTCAACACACATGATACACACACACAACACAACACACATGATACACACACACAACACACATGATACACACACAACACACAACTCAACACACATGATACACACACACAACACAACACACATGATACACACACACAACACACATGATACACACACAACACACATGATACACACACAACACACATGATACACACACAAGAGACATGTGAACACACACACACACACAACACACATGATACACACACACAACACACATGATACACACACAACACACATGATACACACACAAGAGACATGTGAACACACACACACACACAACACAACACACATGATACACACACACACACACACAACACAACACACATGATACACAATGTATCTATAATAGTTAATGTAACGGGTGAGTTAGTAGATGGTAGTTAGTTAGTTAGTTAGTAGTTAGTAGTTAGTTGTTAGTAGTTAGTAGTTAGTAGTTAGTAGTTAGTAGTTAGTTAGTAGTTAGTTAGTAGTTAGTTAGTAGTTAGTTAGTAGTTAGTTAGTTAGTTAGTTAATAGTTAGTTAGTTAGTAGTTAGTTAGTAGTTAGTTAGTAGTTAGTTAGTAGTTAGTTAGTAGTTAGTTAGTTAGTTAGTAGTTAGTTAGTAGTTCGTTAGTAGTTAGTTAGCAGTTAGTTGGTAGTTAGTTAGTAGTTAGTTAGTAGTTCGTTAGTAGTTAGTTAGCAGTTAGTTAGTAGTTAGTTAGTAGTTACCAGAGTGAGCTGAGCGGTGAGCAGCAGCAGAGCCAACCATGATCCACTCACTGTGTCCTCACTGTCCATCATGAACTGAAGAAGACACATCATCATCAACACTTTATCCTTCCATGTTCTCTTCTCCAGGAGGAGGGAGGAGTCTGGGGAGGAGGGAGGAGTCTGGGGAGGAGGGAGGAGTCTGGGGAGGAGTCTGGGGAGGAGGGAGGAGTCTGGGGAGGAGGGAGGAGTCTGGGGAGGAGTCTGGGGAGGAGGGAGGAGTCTGGGGAGGAGGGAGGAGTCTGGGGAGGAGGGAGGAGTCTGGGGAGGAGGGAGGAGTCTGGGGAGGAGTCTGGGGAGGAGGGAGGAGTCTGGGGAGGAGGGAGGAGTCTGGGGAGGAGGGAGGAGTCTGGGGAGGAGGGAGGAGTCTGGGGAGGAGGGAGGAGTCTGGGGAGGAGTCTGGGGAGGAGGGAGGAGTCTGGGGAGGAGGGAGGAGTCTGGGGAGGAGGGAGGAGTCTGGGGAGGAGGGAGGAGTCTGGGGAGGAGGGAGGAGTCTGGGGAGGAGGGAGGAGTTTGAGGAGGAGTTTGAGGAGGAGTTTGAGGAGGAGTTTGAGGAGGAGTTTGAGGAGGAGTTTGAGGAGGAGTTTGAGGAGGCCCTGGAGGAGGACTATTGGTCGGCCCCAAAGAAATTGTCAAAGCGTCCGGCGCCTCAGGAGGAGGGAGCAGAGACTGAGGACTCAGAGGGACGCGTCCATCACCCGAGCTGAAGTGACTGAGGTTGTTGGCTCCTCAGTGGCTCCTCAGTGGCTCCTCAGTGGCTCCTCAGTGGCTCCTCAGCGGCTCCTCAGTGGCTCCTCAGTGGCTCCTCAGCAGCTCCTCAGTGGCTCCTCAGTGGCTCCTCAGTGGCTCCTCAGCGGCTCCTCAGTGGCTCCTCAGTGGCTCCTCAGCAGCTCCTCAGTGGCTCCTCAGTGGCTCCTCAGTGGCTCCTCAGCGGCTCCTCAGTGGCTCCTCAGTGGCTCCTCAGTGGCTCCTCAGTGGCTCCTCAGCAGCTCCTCAGTGGCTCCTCAGTGGCTCCTCAGTGGCTCCTCAGTGGCTCCTCAGCGGCTCCTCAGTGGCTCCGGGATGAGATCCTGAGGACCTAAAGTCTCTGGATGTTGTGAGACTGTCTCTGACACGTCTCTGCAACAGGGCGTGGCGGTCGGGGACAGTGTCTCTGGCAGACCGGGGTGGTGGTCCCTCTGTTCCAGAAGGGGGACCAGAGGGTGTGTCCCACCGACAGAGGACCACACTCCTCAGCCTCCCATAAGGTCTATTCCAGGTCCTGGAGGAGAATCTGACCCATAGAACCTCAGATTCAGGAGGAGCAGGTTTAGGTCCTGGTGGTGCAACACTGGAACAGCTCTAGACTCTCCACCAGGGGGCGCCAG